>NW_018403506.1:616409-868798 GCF_002113885.1 Mizuhopecten yessoensis | reverse complement strand
ACCTCTAAGACTTATCACTAAGGATGACCAGTCGACCTGTAAGACTTATCACTAAGGATGACCAGTCGACCTGTAAGACTTATCACTAAGGATGACCAGTCGACCTGTAAGACTTATCACTAAGGATGACCCTTAGGTCTCAAGGGTTAACAACTGGCAAGTTATAGTAAAGTACAAAATGTATGCATAAAAAGCAGTAAAAAGGCACTAACTTTCACTGATCACAGGGCCCACAAAACAACACCAAACTTGTACAGGAGTAAACAGCATAGATTAATGATTAATTTCAATGTAATATCAACTTGGATTATAGCAGTAGACTAATTATAGGTACTAGTAGTTCTATTTTACAATAATGTTTGATTCAAATCATATTTACCAATGAAAGGCATCGTCGCAACCTCTGAGCATAAGTTTTTTTTTAAATCATATTTAATTTGTGCTTAACTACATTTGTATTTCTATTAAATAAATGTGATTATTATATTATTTTATATATTGGTCAAAAAAATGTGCATGCATACATGTACATAAAATGTATAATAAATATAATGTAAGAATTATTTCAAGTCCTATTAATGTACAATTTTTTTGGTGGACAGTGGTCACTAGTACTTGTTTTAGTGGCAGGGTTAGTTACATGTTGTAAAGTAACGCTACAATATCTTGTTATTAATAAGCAGTGAGGAACAGCACAAAACTTCAAAATAATCAAAAATTAAAACCAAAAAGCATGTATATATGACAAAACCCTGCTAACCCACAATCTCACGTTTAGAAAACCCATTTTTTTTCAAAACACAAAAATGTGGTTAAACCTGTAAAAAAGCCATTTTGGTCATTTTCATTTGAACACGAGAAGCCAGAAAATCTGTATATGGATGATATACAGGCATAAAAGAAATAAAAATAACACAAAACAAGGGGAGATCACTGAAATCTGTTATAATTAACAGATATCAAAAAGACTAGAATTGTTACCAGACAAAGAACATTTCAGGAAGAAATCAACAGGACACCGCAGGAATGTTTTGAAACTACAATCAGAAAATGTATACATAACTATCTCTTTAGTGAGACTTCTATTATCTGAACTACTTCTGAAAGGTGACCTCTACAAACAGAACTACTTGTGAAAGGTGACCTCTACATTCTGAATTATTTCAGAAAGGTGACCTTTACAATCAAAACTATTTCAGAAAGGTGACCTCTACAAACAGAACTACTTGTGAATGGTGACCTCTACATTCTGAATTATTTCAGAAAGGTGACCTCTACTATCAGAACTATTTCAGAAGGGTGACCTCTACAAACAGAACCACTTCAGAAAGGTGACCTATACAATCAGAACTACTTCTGAAAGGTGACCTCTGCAAACAGAACTACTTCAAAAAGGTGACCTCTACAACCTGAACTACTTCTGAAAGGTGTCCTCTACAATCAGAACTATTTCTGAAAGGTGACCTCTGCAAACAGAACTACTTGAGAAAGGTGACCTCTCCATTCTGAATTATTTCTGAAAGGTGACCTCTCCAATCAGAACTACTTGAGAAAGATGACCTCTACAATCAAAACTATTACAGAAAGGTGACCTCCACAATCAGAACTACGTCAGAACGATGAACTCTACAATCAGAACTAATTCAGAAAGGTGACCTCTACAAACAACTACTTGTGAAAGCTGACCTCTACAAACAGAACTACTTCAGAAAGGTGACCTCTACAATCAGAACTACTTGTGAAAGGTGACCTCTACAAACAGAACTACTTCAGAAAGGTGACCTCTACAAAATTACTTCAATGACTCCACTGTTGATGTGTTTCTACCTATTGAATGCGATGGAAAAGGTCCTGCATTTCCTCAGAGCCTCAAATTGCAACACCTGATGTAGACTAAGACAAAAGGACAAACAGATGTCTGTTGTGAGAATATTACGATGAAACTTGAGCTAACATCACAGGTGAATAACATATTTCTACCATTGCCCAATGATAAAATTTTGTAAAGACTTGGAAATTTACACATTTCATTAACATACAATGTGTATTTCAGGTTCAAACAGGGCTAATAGCAGACCCATGGGAGTGTATGGAGGTTTTGGACTCCAAAAAATGACGATTGATTCTAAAGTTTGAAAGGAAATGTCTATTTTACATGTTCATGTATTTACCTTTTAAAATTAAGAGAAAGAAGAATTTTTAAATTTCAAATCAACTGAGGTCTGCATGGCTCAGCATGTAAATGTTCCTCTTCAAATTCTTCAGGAATAGAATTAATACAATAAATTTTCATCTATGTGGAATCACAATTTTATGACAACAAAAACATTTCTAACATAAAATCATGTTACAAACCTGTTGAAACGTTAACCATGCCCTAATTTTCTGTAGTAACCAATTCAAAGGCACATCTTTCTTCCTGTCCTAACTTTCTAAATGACATGTTCCTGTCATCAAGTTAATAAGACCTATTACATATTTATAACAATAGAATCTAAATGCTAAAACAAGATCAAAAACTTCAACCTTTATTTCATCACAACAGTGAAAAATCCGAGCAAAAATCTGCTGATCTCGCCATAATGACAAATCTGGGATTTTTACGCATAATACTCATCCTTACTTATATTAAAACTATACAAGTATCCTACATTCAACAACCTATCATCAGGTTATATTAAAACCATTCATTTTTTACTGGAACAGGTTAGCTATATAAATAAACCAAGACAAGACAAATATTGGGTCCAATATCGATGGCCAAGGGGTCAAAAGATTTAGCTTTACTGGAAAGTGAAAAGTTTGTGTCTATTTGCATCACAAACCAATTAAAATGTTCTCGTTTGAAAGTGACTGTATTCATAGCATACTGTTTTAGAGAACTATCAAATTAACAGGCAATAGACATGTAGCTTTCTTTTGAAAGTTTTGGTAATGTCTTGAAAACACAAACCAACAAAAGAACCAAAATCTTAACATTCCACAAACACTGCAGAGCTAGATAAAAAGATTTTAAAAAACAATTGCACATGCATAGATACAATTTATGGCAAACATCTAAACAATTAAATGATATCTGTTCAAAAAAAACACTTGTGTATGTATTAATTGTTTATGGAGTTCCTGTATATCTTCCTGTAGGAAAAAAAAACCACAAAGCAAAACAAAGGCATTGTAAACTTGTAATATGTAAAATACATACCTGACTTAAAAATGCTTTCGCAAAGTTTCATTATAGCACTAGAAGTTATCTGACGATAAACCTTGAAATAAATGTCACTACATGTATTTCGGATACAGTGTTTGGAGTCAAATCATAAATTTCAATATTCTGAACATGAGCCTTGAATATTGTTATATGATTTGTAGAATGATTATTTTAGCAAATATTGTACCTATCAAAAGTGCAAGATAAGTTGAAATTTTCACAACATTGTTTTTTTGGGAGGTAATTTCACATAGGTATACAGGTAGTAAATTGATATATGTTTTAGTTTAATTTTAGATACTGCAGATATATATGTATATATAATTATTACACCTGATATACATACAATGGATTATATCCAGTACACTTATACAATAGCATTTAGTTCACTACAGTATACAGTACATGTATAACCCTATACCCTGTCCTGTATTACGCTAAATTACCTCGTTACAAACAAGTTGTTGGGAAAATAAACAAACTTAGACTTTAACAGTGTCTTCAAGATTTCAAATTGATTAAAAATAAGCATTGTAGAATTCTACAGAATCATAAAAAATAACAATGAATTTAGGATCTTACTGGAATCACTATCAGTATGAAATTTTACTTAATTATACTGCGACAGTATGATGGTCTTTTCAGCTGGTACATTAAGATTTTATTATTTTAATTTAACTTTTTGTAGAGATTTTGATTATAATGTATATTTTTTTTACAGAATTTAAGGGTTGAATTTAAATCATATTTTCTAAATTTTTACATAAATTTATAAATTTGTATGCTTGTATATAACAACTTTTGATTAGAACGGAAAAATATCAAATTAATTCAACAAGTATTTTTTTATCAACTGAAATCCTAAAGTAAAGCCCTCCCCCCATCCAATTAACTTGGAATTTTAGAATCAGTACCTCTAATTAGAGTTTTTGTTTCTACCACAGAATTATTTCAGCTGTCCCTGTTTGTTAGGCTTATATGAAAGCACTGAAGACAGAATATGGCTCCATATTATCCCCAATTATATATACTAGATACAATTATATATACTAGATACTATATATCAACCCGAGACTGCAATATCAGCCCATTATATAATTTTGCAATATGACAAGTATACATAGAGAATAATACATGCCTTTTTCCATATCACACCCAGTATCAACCCGAGACTGCAATATCAGCCCAAGGGCCGAAGACCCGAGGGCTGATATTGGTCGAGGGTTGATACTGGGTGTGATATGGAAAAAGGAGTGTTTTATTCTGTTTATTACATACTTACTAATAAAAACTATTAGCTTATGATTTATTTTCATTTTTGAAATATTGAAAAACGATTTTTTTTCCAAATGGGGTGTGATATGGGTTTTGCGGGCTGATATGGGTTTTGGGGTGTGATACGGCGGGGGCTGATACGGGTTTTGGGGTGTGATACGGCGAGGGCTGATATGGGTTCGAGCAATTGTGTCGTATCGCATATACAAAAAACGTGTATTTATTAGTAAGTATGTAATAAAAATATGTATTTGTAATTAATAAATAAGTAATTATGATAATGACTGAAACTTATACAGGATACATTACATAGAGATGAACTATAAATGTAAGTTGACATATTTTTGGCACACATTTCTGTCTGTGACGAAGAACAGAGATTTAAATACAAAATAAACTCAACCTGCTTTAGATTGTTTATAAGTTCTACAAAAGTAGTGTGAGCTAACATTACCACAAATAAAAAAAGATGCATACATTTATACTAAAAGCTAATATGAACGCCATGAATGATGCACAGCTGTGTGATTGCCCTTTGCAATATTCCAATGAGCAAACATTGGTCCACCTTTGAAATATTCTTCTTATATAATTTCATTAAAAAAGTTCTGTTTGGTAAGATATTTAATGTCATTAAGACATTTAATGTTAATATAAAAATGTGAACAAAACATATGAATTATAATTGTGTACTGGAAAATTAAAGCCAGTGGACCATTATTAAACGTGTTACAACGGGAGATAACATAGTTGCCTCACTTCGGTAAAAATTGTCTCCCTTTGATAAAATAAAGCAAAAATAAAAATCAATATGATTTTGTCATCATTTGGAAATATATATGAAAAGTTGGATATGAGAAATATTTCAGTCGTCATACTTTGAAGAGTTTTGTTTGTCTTCAAAGAAGTCAAATTTGGACCCATTGTATTCAATTTTACAATATTACCTAAAGAGTCCGACAGTTTTTATTTTGATTAAAAGTATAAGGTTTTGTAATTCAATACTGAACGTTTTCCTTGTACATGTACATATGATATCAAACAAAAAATTGAGCAAACAAAATCATTGTTTTCCTCATCAGATGACAAGGGGAATGAATAAAAGTGTTAATGGAAACATAATAAAATCTTCTAATACTTCAACAAAATATTCTCTAAGTTTGCTAAAAATATTCAAATTTCTTACAGATTTTTTCTGTCAACAATTCACTTAATTATTGTTAATGAACACAACTAATAACACTGATTATCAAGTACATTAATTACATGCGTACACTAAAAAAATATACACATATACTGGAAATAATCAGAACTTTTGAAATAGAGTTGAATCAAGACTTTCATTTTCTCTGCACTCTGTTAGCTTTTATCATTGTGCCTCATGTAATGATAATATGTGCAGCTCAGAATGTTGATTCAACATCTCATTACTACAACATAAAATAAGGCACAATAGCAAAAACTATTTTAGAAGAGTTGCTGCCTTCTTACTGAAATTAAAAACTGGATTTTTTTTTTCTTTTTCTGAAGATCAGTGTTAAAAGCCTTTAACCCTTTCACCACTGTAGACCATAATGGACTTATCCATATCAATACATGGTAGATTCTACTAAAGTTACATAGGGGTGAAAGGGTTAATTTAAAGCATAGACTCTCTGCTGGTTTCCTGGGGGTGTCAACATCAAAATAGGAGGTGTATATTCAAGCTAGGTGTACATCAAAATATGAGGAACTCATATCAATCACAATAAATGATAAAACGCTCATAGCAAAACACTAGTGTTTCAAGTGTACCAATTAATGCTGATGTAAAGTCTACGCAATGTGACCACCAAAACTACTGCGAAACTATAAACATTTTAAGAATTATGCAAAAACTTCTCAGTTTAAAAAGGATAGTAAAAATCCACAGTAGTTAAATATTTTAAATATAATCTCACCACTTCCAATACGAAAGCAGCAAAAACACTTTCAAACAGGAAATTTTGGACAACTATATATATTTGATATATATTCAAAAAGTGAACAACAGGTGGGATTCAAGAAGATCGTTTTTCAAAAACAACAAAAAATTAAAGTACAAGAAAAATAGCATGGGGAGAAATGCAATATCAGTGTACATGTATATGTATATAAAGCTAGGAAATTGCACTTTTAATTATCAGACATTTTATCAAAATGTCACACACAACACATACACAACTTATAACATCTGACACCAATGCACCAGGTTTTAACTGAACATCAAAAATCTTTGAAGCATGTTGTTGACGAACATAAGCTGTTTTCGTATAAGAAATAACTGTCCATAAACACTGCACATTCTTGAAGACATCTGACTTAAAGACTTCAACTACGCTCTGAACAATAAGCTATTGAAGCATGCATGTTGCTTGATAAATAGCAAGTTCTTGAAGGATATTTTTTGTTGAACTTCAAATTATTGAGGCATGTTATTTGATGAACAGCTAAATTTTGAAGCAGATCATTTGATGAACTCATTCTTGAATCTTGAAGTAAGTCGTTTGATGAGCAGGAATTTCTTGAAGTCTGTAGTTTGTTGAAAAACTTCCCGAAATCTGTTGGGGTTTTTTGGCTGTACAAGCAATGTTGAATGTACACAACACAACAAATGCTTGTTTTTAGCTTCTGATGAATACTTGAAGCATTTTTGAAGCACAGACAACTGAGCTGCAGCCATGAATGGACAGTTAATGTAACGTATGCAATGCCAATCAAAATATTGGATAACACAATCCCAAACTTACTGTGTCACATTTTTTTTTCAAAATGGAAGTCGTTTTCTCTTTTGATTGCACTCGTAACCACTTACTAGAACAATTGCATACAGCATTTCTCACAAGTTCAGCAAAACGTCATGGTCGTCTTGGAGTATTTTTCTAAAATAAAATAAAATTGATTACAGAATAGATAGGTCAACTGCCTGGACCTGAATGACACACATTTTAGAAATTATTTGTCGAGAAAAACTTCATTGATAAAGAAACAAAATACAAACAAAATTTCATCGGTTTCACAACACTATATGGGAGGGATATTTATTACAAATGCAGACAAATTCTGAAAGGTGGTTCTTAACTATTCCTAAGGCAGAAGAAATATGAATGTTGGTTCTTAACTATAAAAATATAGACCAAAGATGATTGGTGGTTCTCAACAAGTTAACTTTAATAATACAAGTGGTACTAAGAAGGTTATTTCAAAGCAGGATATTGACACTAGACCAGATACGTCTGATTTATAAACGGAATCTTACAAGAATACTATTTATATGAATTATGACCCTTGTTAAATCTATATATCTAAATAAGTCAGATATAATAAATTGCATGTCTATTTCTTAAAACTCTGAAGATCATTAAAATTCAATTCATTAAAATTGGGCTGAACCAAACTCTCAAAAGAAAAGTAACAAATGGTACTCTTCGCTAGTTCATTTGACTTCAGTCTAGTATATTTTAACAGCTAAAGTAATTATGACAACAGTGCTCATATGACGAAGGCACTCGGGATCATTTGTACTGCCATCACTGTAACATCACAACAGGGACACACACGAGTATGATACACCATGCACTCGAGTCCTTCTGAAGACAGGGTAACAGATCTAGATTTACCTAGGGGTGACATGGGAATTAGAAAAGTTGAGACTGAAAAATAAAATAAAATCGTCAAACGAAAGAAAAACATACCAATTTCCAGTTGATGAGTTTAATCCAGTCATTGCACTCTTGCTCTGTCGTCGAGTACATGAAAAATGTTCTCCACTTGAAAACGACCCTGTAAGATAAATCATATGTAGTTTTTCCAACTGATTTTGTTGCTCGACAAATAATTTTTCCTTGAAAAATACTTTCTACGAAGCTATATCTTTACCTCTGGACCACATGCTGTGGCAACTTAACCTCAAATACGAGGAAAGTAGATCTTTTCAAATTGTACGATTTAAGCAAATCTGAGATAATCAAGTACTATAAAATTTCTTTAACGTTTATACCGAGTTCCCAGCACTGTACAAACAGGATGAAAGATTTTCAGTATTTGTAAACTGGTTCATCCTATTTTATTGCATTACCTGAAAACATTAAATTTGCCTTTGTTCGTGTAATCCCGTTTACATTCCTCGCATTCCCGGAGGTCCATGGCTCGGATAGCACGAGAGTCTTCCTTCTTTTTGTAGTAACGAAGCTCGTATTTCTGTAGCACAAACCATCTCGTATGCCAAGTCTGCAATATTCATAAATCGTGTTGTACAGTCTTGAAATTACTTCGTACAATCAAAATTTACAAAACAAAGAAAATAGATTATAAATGTACAGAAGTTTTTGAAATATATTTATGTTTTTAGGAAAATTAACAAACAATTATGATACAATAAATATAATTACTACTACCGTGACACATCTAGTCTCGCAAGATCAATTGTTGATGTTTTATCAAAATCAGTTCAGCAGTTCAAGAGAAGTCTTCTCTCAGTGAAGCACTAGAATAACTTAAGCTACACTCCACAATTAGGGAACTATTTACCTTAAACCTTGCTCCAAGTTTTGTGAGAAATCCCTCTTTAGAATTAATCTGGAAATGTATGAAAACATTTGTCAACAACACACCTACCATCTGGGAATCATCAATTCATAACAAATATACACAAAACATGGTTTTACTTTAAAGGCAAAATTTTCAAAATACCTAAATAATGTTCTCGCTCAGGACATAAACTTGATTAATGTAAATGATATTACAGTATATAGAGCTGATTATCTGAGCCAAAAGGAAGACATATACATGGTTTGGACATGCAGTCGTTCACATAACCATTCTCACAGTACATGTATTAAGCAGGCTATATATTTGGGACACAAGCAAGATTCAAATAACTGAAAGTTCAGATAATTGGCATTTTTCTGTAGTGAAACCACTAAATTTTCAACAATGAAGATTTAACCCAAATAAAATGAATAAATATGAATATTGAGGATGAACATTTTCTATTATTAGCATATATCAGTACGTCATTAGGATGTTGCCTACCGCAAACTCTGGACCTCTAGAAAAGTCGTCTGCCGTACTAAACTCAGCATGGACTCGTATTGTGTCATACATGTTGGGTTCCTCAATGTTACGTGGGTAAGGGTAATTCAGTAGGGTTAACTGTCCTGTAATATAGAAACAGACATATGTTCATTGTGTATTGTGTCATACATGTTGGGTTCCTCAATGTTACGTGGGTAAGGGCAATTCAGCAAGGTCAACTGTCCTGTAATATAGAAACAGACATATGTTCATTGTGTATTGTGAATATTCAAAACGCATATATACCTCTACCTAACTTATGCTTCTATTCCACATATCTCAAGACTCACTCGTGTCATGGCCTAGCTAGCGTTCAGGTGATGACTGAATGAATATTCAATAACATTTCACAAACTTGGCCTAATTTTATCAATCTAAAAGTCTTTAATTTGATGAATATCCATAGTAACATTTAATAGAAATCACAAACCATAAAGAGTCTATTTAGCCACTGGTCCAGACAAGTGCTTTTTTCTGTGGCATTGGGCTAATTCATTTTATTACCAACCAGCCTGTCGGTGCCAGTGATATTTCCTCCATGATGAGCATCCAAATGTTACAATGTACTCGGAAAACAAAAAGACAAAAGTGTTGAACAATTTTTGATAAGGGGCTGGTTGGGCCAGTTGGCATCAGATTCAACAGGCCAAAAGTGGCCATGCATTTACCTATAAGCTGACCCCCTGCAAATGATGGTAGGAATACAAGACTCAACTTTGATGTCATTTTATAGGTAAGGTTGAAGGGTTAACATATCTGTCCTGCCAAAGTAAGCTGGAAAGGTTGAAGGGTTAACATATCTGTCCTGCCAAAGTAAGCTGGAAAGGTTGAAGGGTTAACATATCTGTCCTGTAAGCTGGTAAGGTTGAAGGGTTAACATATTTGTCCTGTCTAAGTAAGCTGGTAAGGTTGAAGGGTTTACATATGTCTTGTCTAAGTAAGCTGGTAAGGTTGAAGGGTTAACATATTTGTCCTGTCTAAGAAAGCTATCTTCAGATTTATTTTAATGAATATGGAAAATCAACAGTCTAATTGATAATCTGGGTGAGCAACTGGCCAAGAACAAGTACAGATTCATTAAAACATATTTTAATGAGTGTTTTTACCTGAATCAGCCCCTATTAAAGGTTTGTTGGCGAAGTGATTGATAAGTTCACCCATGCTGTGGAATTCACCATGTCCAAACTTGAAGTCAGTTCCATCGACAGATAGGTTGAAGTGTTTGACAGACTTATCACACCTGTAAAACAAATGATTTGAAAGTTCTTAAAGACACATGCTACCTCACTGTGATATGCATTGCTCAACCTCCTTTACAAAAGAGCTCCAAACTAATAAACGTATAAAGTCCCTTTTATCATAAATTATGACTGGTCATTTAGGCTAACTTGATCACACATTTGAACAATAAACAATCAAGAAATATAGCACTCAATGGATATTAAATTATTAATTCTAATTAATAAGTAAAAGAACATGACTCTAAAGACAATTCGTAGGTATATCACATTAGGTAGCATACAGCCTTAACTTTTGTTTGGTCTCAATGATATGGAAATCTCGTAACCCCTAGTACTTGATAATTGCAGATCGTATTCTCGTAATGAATGTAATGTACAATGTTTTGCCATTCAAAATTAAAATACAATTTGAACTCAACATTCACTCAAAGGTGTAAAAGGATTTGTCTGCTGCAAAGCAAATTTCGGAAAATTTGAATGATTCAACCTTTTATTTCATAGTAAATACCTCCCCAGTACTCAGCTGTCAAGCTGGTGGAATTTTACTGTCCTATAATTATATATTGCTATTTTAGTTTTTTTCTGTTTTATAATATAACATCATTAATTTATGACAATCCAATGGAGAAAGTATTTTAATACTTAACTTTTGTATAATTAACTACCTGTATATTTTATTTTTTAAAGAAAACATAAATTGTTAACATTTTATTAAACAAATTTGATTTGATATTTACTTAAATATACATTACAATGTTGTTAATTTATCATGCATGATCTTAATTAATCCAAAAAACCCATCTTGCTTGTTTATTGACTCATTAAAATGTCATTCACCTGTCTGGCCTTCTCATATGTCTGATAATATATAATTTAATCCGCCACAAAAACCTGAACTACAGAAAGACAAAAAGAAGAGACATCATAAATGCCTTTTTGGTAGTGATCTGCAATCGGTTTAAAGTCATAATCGATAATATAATCGGTTTGTAATCACAAGTAGTGAACCGATCAATGATCGATTGCATAATCGGGGTAATAATTTTAATGGACTGAATATCCAAATAAAGTGAGACACTACTATTACATCAATAGACAGAGTTGTTCCCTGTACATTAGGTTTTGTTCTTTTAAAATGTATGCATATCAAGCAACTTTTATGTATTTTTATCAATCGTATCGTTTAATTTAAAAGAAAATATGACAATCAAAGCATACTTAACATGGAAGACATTTAAATACTGATGAACAGATTATGTCGGTTATGGAATTTGTAATCGATAATCGGAATTGGAAAAGGCAAACTGATCGATTTTCGATTATAATTGATCATCAGCCCATCACTACGTTTTGGTCCTGTCAAAGCGGGATCAATTTCTCAAGGGCTGCATTTAATCAATGATGCATTATATATCTGAATTAATACCTACCTAACGGACAATGCATACTCGCTGATTTTGGAACTCGGTCGAAGCATGTATGTTCCATCCACTCCATTCTGTAGTAATAAACTCTCTGCTGTGTGTCTATCAACACCGGGGTGGAACCAACTACAAACACAAGTTAATATTTACGTGACATCAAACATATCAGGTCGCAGGGATCAAGTGATAATTCACCAATAGTGTGTTATTACAGGGTTTTCTGTACGTAGACCCACGAGAGTGTACATTTTTGACTCCTCAAAATGAACTATGACTGTTGGTTTTTTTAAACGACAGACCTACTTGACATGTTTAATTTGACTATCCAAAATTCTGGGGGAAAATCTATCAGATTTCTGTAATTGCCAAATGTCAAGGCCTGTTATATCTGACTCTTCAATATCAAGATAGATGAAATATTAAAAAAAAGGGGGTCAATTGAGCCATTCTCAGAACTATAGAGATTTCAAATCTGAAAGGTTTAAAAAGGGAAATTTAGCATAAATTTCACAAGTTTCATGTATAAGAATTTGGTAGTCTGAAAATTTTATTTTCTAAAAAGAAATTTCATGATGGAATGGTAAAGTGAGTTTGAAATTCTTTTCATCACATGCAACATTGCCCAATCCAATGTACAGTATATATATGCAAAAATAAATAAATGCATACATTTTTTCAGCATTAAGGCTGGAGAAACTTATTGAAACATTGCATGTATATTTGTCTTTTGGCAAGAGATTTATATGATGGTGTTGTTTTTATTTTACCTGGTACATATATATTGCATAGTCAAGGTTAATCAGTATACGCTTAGATTATATTGACAACAAGAATATATACAAAACGCTGACACCTACTCCAGTGACTCGAGCTGTTTCACCATCTCCAGGGTTATTTGATCCACTGTTCCCGCCATAACGATCAGAGAGACGTCACAACTTCTGTGTTCACTGGAACCAAAAAACACATTTCGTAAATTCACAGGAACTGTTCATACTATAAAAACAGTGTTGTATACATGTTTGTTAGCGAGTCAAAACGATGTAATTCTCTGTGTCATTCATCTTATAACATTTTCATCTCAACCAAATAAAATACATCTACATGTCTGTTATATATATCTAATAACTGCTGATTAACCCATCTCACCTGAAGTCTCATCCTCGATACTCCAGGGGTTAGACTCACTTACGATCTCTGCTCCCCTGGAATAACGATAAAATTGAAGGCCTAGCTAGTGTACAATGTGCGACACCTTGTGGATGAGACAAGAAAACTAGTTTGAACCATGGATGTACATCAAAATAATCTTGTGGTTGCGTAACAGTAAAATTGCCTGGCTTTAAAGTCTGTTGTTACTCTTCTGTAATTATAATCATCAAAGGATGTTATCAGGACAGCCTAACGATTGGTCAGGTGCTCTTTTACCTGGGACCCATCAAAATGCTAGCCACATGCATGTCTTCAACTTTGCCAAGACATATTCCAGCTGGAGTGCAGAGAACGTAAGTGAGCAGAATCCCTGGAGTATCAAGGATGCTGAAGTCTAAATCAAGCATGTACTGTATATGTACATAGGATTACGGTCGCCTTCTAGCTTTGAGCTAGAGGGAATTTCCCTTTAGCTCAGTGCTAGAGCGTTCGACTAGGAACCTGAAGATCGAGGGTTAGATCCCCAGTGGAAGCACACTATTCTTTTTCCTGGTAAATTAGTAGAAAATAAAACTTGGGTGACATCACTTTCATTTTTCGGCAATGATGAATACTGAAAGGCTATGTAACTGTTATTCATTTATATATTTATCATGTGAAGACTGCAACAAAATTATATTCTTATTGATAACATTATTTTATGATTACTACAAAAAAATAATCATCAACAAGCAAATTTATTATTCAGTAAAAGTTGAATTATATTAGAACCAGAAACCACCATCTAAACATTTTGCCTCGATTTTTTTCAAAGTCCTTCATAATGTTGTTAAGGTACATTTTTCTGGTTTTCTGATGTGCCTAATTTTATGTCTCAGTGTGTCCTAAAAAATTACAAATCTTTTTGGTAGAAATACTATTTAAAGGAAAATATACTTATTTAATTTCAAAGTACTAAAGTACTGATGGTATTTAAGCATTGAACAGTTTCCAGTTGGCATTCATAGACAGTATATACGAATGCCAACTGAAAGCAGCTCAATCATTGTTCAATACTTTTTTATGGAATATCTGTTCATCTCATAGAAAGTTCAATTTCACTTATTATTATTCAGCATTTAGTTCAAATAATGTATGCATTGTGGATGCTTGTTCAATTAATAGAACAGCCATTGTCCGGAGAGGGTCAGTGGTATAATCCAATGTAACAATTATGACGTCATGATGATGATGATGTCAACAAATGGACCATGGCATTTATAGCCTGTTTGAATGCCAACTCTAATTTGATCGAGTGGCAATGCAGTACGATGGTAAAAGTAGTGTAACTAGGACCACCACCATCAGCCACAAAAGTCTACATCCAATAATTATTCAATTGAATGAGCATCGTTTGAAATTGACCATCTAGAAACACCAGTTTTGATGATTTTATTTATTAATCTTATTCCGTTCAACAAACAACAAACCAACAATGTAAACAACCCATCTTTATAATCAGTTATTCTTGATACCCAAATGAAAAAGAAAATCCCATTTTCAAATGGAGTGTCATTTATCCTCGTGTTACCGGTTTCAGCGCACTTAAGAAGCAGCCGCGATTTCGTACTCATATCGGCAGAAAACTGTTGAAATTACGGATGACTGTCATAAACATGTACACAATCTACTAATAGAAACCAAAAAAATAGCAAAATAAAACAGTATTAAAAAAAACACCAGAACAAACATTTTTTAACAAATTTCTCCCGTCAGAAGTATAGCCGTCATATGTTTCCGTGTGTCTATTTTGATTTAGTGTTCAAAGAAAGATAACTTGAATACATTAAAAACAAATTCCCTACAGTGACCTTTAAGAACAAAAGCTCTGTTTGGAATAAAAAAGAATATCTTTGATTGTCATATTAATTATCAAAACAAATATTTAGTTATAATATATTCTGTTATTATTTATTTTCTGCAGACTTATATTGGTTTTGGTTGATGGCAAGTTATTTCTCATTTTGTTCTGTTTAAAATTGGCGAAAATTGGAAGTTCATTGCATTACAAGGTTTACATTTCATTGCAAACATTGTTTATCGATATAAGAATGTCTTCTTCGCTCTTCAGAAGTGGAAAAGAATCTGCGAGGAGATGTGACCTCATTTGCATACAACATTTTCGAACTTTTGTCAGACTACAAAAAAGACCGGTTCATGAATGAAATATATCATTGTTTTTTCAGGTATGGACTCATTTTGAGCAAGATAAAAAGTGCATTAAGCAAAACTGCATATTAAAGCGTGTTTTTTTAATCAGTGATTATTTCTAATGCTTTCTGGACGAACTTCCGGTAATTTTTGTGTCAGTTTACAGACGATGGCCAAACGTCTAAAATATCCTTGTGTTGTGTCCAGCATGTCACGTAGTTACGAGATATAGCTTGATAAAATGGCTGCGCGGAAATACATAACGCGCGGAAACATATGACTAGACGATATATTGTATTTCCCCCCAAAACATCACCAGACAAATAGAAACTACTGAACAGTAATTTTGTCTGAAATCTACATAAAGGGAACTGACATTCGTCTGTTTTTGGACTGCTCTAGCCTAAATGGACAATGATGCTGTTTGCTTTGAAACGGCAGCTTTCAGATTGACATCAACATCATAGGCCTACTGTAATGATAATGTGAATGAATCAGACACGATACATTTCTGTTACCGTTTGGTGTCTGCACGAGCAAATAAACACATAATGCAAACGAAAAATATTGTGTTAATTTGAAATGATATACAATACTTGGACAGACATACTTATCGCCTGCTAGCCCTCGCTTTCATCGCCTTGGGCCCTACAACAAAAGGAACACCATCTACTTGTTTTGATGAAAGTCGGAAGTGCTTCAGTGTGTCATTCCCCCAACGTTACTTGAACCTTTTGAGATTTTCAAAGCATCTGATTGGTCTAAATTAGAAACAATGATTTATTTCTTATTTTATATAATATCGACGCTATTTAAATCGATTTATTTACTGGTAATATTTGCCTTCTTTTCAATTTAAAGATGTTTGTTATATTTTTAATTATTTATCTTGGAAATATTTCCAGAATAAATTTACTGCTATTAGACTTGCCGAAGTTCGGATCGATAGCAAAAATGATTGACACACATTATCAAGGTATCGATGCGAGATATAAATGCTTCGTCACACCACAGATTTAATCTAATTACGTGGTCACACATACATCAGTAAATTGATGAACTGGTATCAAATAAGCATATAATAGTGATTGATATTTAGTGAATAAACAAAAGACCTTAACCAGAAATAAACGTAACTTGAATTAAAGGAGTAATTTTTACTTGTCGTACATCAATATGTAAATTAATCGATCGTTACGTAATCATAAATGCAGTTTTATTTTAAAGATTCATCCGTGCATCAAATCGGAAACCTTGCCATTCTGAATTGATCTCCCACTTGAGACACAAATATTTATTGATTGTTAGCGTGTGCCAATATAACAGAAGTTTCTTTCGACATTTATCTTAACATGAAAAATACCAACCCCACCCCCTCTACAAATGTAACGGATTCAATTGATAAGCTCAAGTGAAAAGGGGAAAACACTGGTATTTACAGTATATTTTTAATGACACCATTTACGGTCACTGCAGCTTCATTAGCCTTCAGGAGATATCAATATGAATTTTTTTCGTAATATTTTCAAAATTGTATTCTAATACAAATGCATTGCTGAGTAGCAAATTAAAGAGAAACACGTACATTTGTACTTGATTTTAATCCAAAATTAACATTTTTCTTTAATAAAAAAAAATGTAGCTGAATAATAATGGACTTTTTATCAATTTATGCGGACCGGATGAACATTATCAGTAAGTCATTGAAATAGAATCAAGACATCGTACGGTTTGGATTTCAGCGAAAGATACAGCGAAAGAAATCGGAAAGACTGTAACGTGGCACAACATTCAAGTACGCAAAACTAATATGACCTTGTCTGTCGTAAGTCCCCATCTGAGTACACTGTGTTAATATGACCTTGTCTGTCATGCCTCCCCATCTGAGGACATTTATTTTCTCTATCGGAGAGACTTTGACAGACTCTTTACCAAAGACACATTGATAAATTTAGTTAGCCACGGTTTTCTACACGAGACGCTTTGACATTCATGGTGACGAATTTCATACTTATTAAAATGTTCCTTTCTGTCTACAGAATACATATATATATATTTAATGCTATTATGCAATATCAAATATTATTAAGTTCTCAGACTAATGAATATAAACAATTATTTTTTTAAGTTTATGCAAATTATCAAAATTTTGTATAATAAAAGTCACATGGTTGTCCTCCATACATATTACATTTGATGTTGTATACTGTTGTAAATATGTTTTCTCTGTACATTCATAATTTTGTGAAGAGAAATCAATTAAATTTTAAATGCTTTGCCATGTGATTGCACTTTTACAATTAGAAATTTGATAGATATAGTGTGCGGTTGCCTAAAATGAATTACACCGCATCCGCATAAAGCAGCCGTTTCGTCCTGTTGGTGTTCATCGGTGATACTAGGGACCAAAATGTCTGGAAATCCAAATAGGTCTAAATTACTTTTGAAATGGACGTAAAGGTGCATACAAACCGATAATCTAATGAATAAAAAAAGTTAGAAGTTACTGGTTCATTTCAAATTAATTTACTTATAGAATTTATAAAACTGCGCTAATGGCACATAGAAAATGGCTGTTCTCGTCAAGGTTTACCGTCCTGTATTACTTCCTCATCCTTGCCAAATGATTTTGATATTTGAATATTGTTGGCATCATGATTTTGGCTTGAATTACTTGAAATCGACATCTTCTACGGTGTGTATTTGTACAGTCTAATGTCAGCGCCAATTTCCAAGTCACACAACTGTTAAACCACGCCCCGAAATGAGTATTACTTGTCAATCAAAATGGCGCGATATTGTTTCATGTGCAATCAGCCAATCAATTGTAATATTATAATTTCATTGCTGTTGAGCATGCGTGAAATATTAAAGTTTCATTTCCAAATTAGTGTCGTCTGCACCAAAAGGCAGCCATATTTAAAAGTTTTGAATTGCAGAAGTTTGAACGAGACAATGGACAAACAAACGACTCTCCAAAGATTCCAAACAACGGGAAATGTGGTATATTATTTTTTTAACAAAATGAGTTGAAATGCTAACTTGTCCTGAAAAATAACCCTAGCAACTCTTCATGAGCAGTGAAGCATGATACGAGTTTGACTTTTATCCCACCAATGTCCAATTATCATTTGGGTTTAAATCCAATTAAGAATAGCGAATATCGTTTTACAGTGTGTACATCTTTTGACTAAATTTAATTTGGAATAGCCGTTCTTTCCTTCTTAAACGTGTGTGCATTTATCCAAACTCACCTTTCAGGGTCATAATGACTATCATTGATTTATTTCAGATTTCCAAATTTCAAACGATTATGAAAAGAGCAAAAAATACAAATTCACAAAAAGGAAAAGTGAAATAAACCTTCGTTCGTGTTACCACGGAATTAGAATCTAAGTCCGTGGTGTATCACTTTAGTTGGTTTGCGCTCCAAATTGATTGGCCGTTTATAGATACTTTGTGCAGACTTCATGATTTAAAAAAAAAATCTATTTCAGTGTTATTTGCTGTAACGTAATTTTGTTTTTGCGATGCGTAATTTATTTTTTCCCATTTACCGATTTGTCCGGAATCTGATTTCAATGCTACTTAGCGTGAACTTTGACCACGTGCTAGTATCTTTTTTTCATCATAAAAAAATAATGATGGCGAAAGCAGTCATATTGGAACGTGTTGAATTTTCCGAACTCTGAAAGAAGAAGATAAAAGCAGGAGTAGGCAGTAATAAAGAAAATAAACTATCATTTATAAGAAGTTTATTGACGTTTAAACAAAAGGTATACAAAATGGCGAAATGAAGATGTGGAACAATGTTACAACTGAAGAAAAACAGGCGACATACATCGTACCTACTACTATAATTTACTGAGGACCCTAGATATTTTATCACCTACTTGTACAGTTTATCCAAGATTAAATTATTAGCCAGGCAAAGTTCACAGCCACTCATCAAAGTGTACTTTCTTCCTGTTCTGAGAGTCTGACCTTATTCTTGACAAAATAATAGCCATTGTAATGTGTGGAAATGCATTGTAAAATTTGAAATACAGCAAAATATTAAGCCAATATTAATTCACAAAAATAAAAATAAAATAACATTAAAATAAAACTATTTGTCTACCGACCTACCCTATTTTTTTCAGACATGTTCACTGAAACAAACTTTTTTTTTGGCCTAATAGAAAAGAGGATAATACCTAACTATAGACACATTTAAACACAACTTGAATGAAAGAATAATACTTCCGAAAAAGTTTGTTTCACAAGACTTTATCCCGTCAATATCAAACACGTCGACACATTTGGGTTCGTATCCAATTACGATGTCATGTTACAATAGGGATGTGTGTCTTGTGGCTCAACTTCACTTGTTAGGAATCAATGTTCTTTCCTTCTTGAACTTTGTGCATTTTACCTCAAATAATTAACATTTGAGACCAACAAAATCCCCTTATATGAACGTGCATTTTTTCTTTACGTGTCGGGTAAGTTACACTTTGTGATCGATAATCCATTTCACTCGACTCTGATTGCAGTGCTGCCGGGCGGGTGTTTTAAACATCTTTTCCGTTTCATAAAAACAAACACTAATACGCAATAAAAATGAAATAAGCCATTGCAGAACTTTTAAGAATGGTTCAAAGTTTGAAAGAAGAACAATTCAACACTTATGTCATAATGTCTAACCACGGTGTCCCAATATGCGATCTTGTTCGATTTTACCAGAAATCAACAATATCTAATTCGAGGCAATCTAATGCCATATGTAATTTACTTCCTCTGTCTGGCTCAAAATATCTGTCGGGCATTCGGATGGCGCACTGGATAGCGCCATCACCTTTCAATATGACTGCTGGGGTTTAATTCCCCGATCGGACGTGTCAAGGTACGGGTCACCTGCCCGGGAGTAATCTGGTCACCTCTCATTTTCAAACCCCTAACATCCAGGCAAACAAGAGTGGCTAATATAAGCTAATGAAAGTTGTTGTAGAATTGTTGGGAATTCAATAAAGTTCATTTTGTTTCTAGAGTATCTACAGCTAACCATCGATATTATTGACTCGGACAGTCTTCTGGTTTTAATGATTTTGAAATTATTCAGATGATTTTGATATGAAATGAGACTCTTTCTTAGAATTTGTTTTGAATACTAACCACAAGGACATCACTGAATAAATATTATTATAATCATTTCTTTCCTTGTCATTTCCGTGGTTCATGGAAGCTAATGCAAATGAGAATATATCCCACCATAATGAATCATACATGTATATTTATCAGATTGGTTGCTTAGTTACATTAATCTGAGAAAATTAAACGTAACAAACAATCGGGGTTTTGACCATATTGATAAAGGGTCATGATCTACGGTAAGACCATTGCAGTGACACGAACCTGTCGACACTTCCTTTAAACTATATTCACGAAGGAAACTATGTTGCTGTTTATGGCTAAATCACAAATCTCATTATCTCGCTACCTCGACCTAAAGGCGAAAAACGCGAAAACATAAAGACAAAAACGTGAAAATACGACGACGGCGAGGGATTTCGCCGTTGTGTATTGGCGTTTTTGCCTTTAGGTCGAGGGAGCAAGATCACGAGATTTGCAATTTGGCCCTAACCGGCTACCATAGGGAACATATTCCGTCCTAGTCTGCTACAGAATTACATGTAAATTATAATTACGTGGAGTAGATTCCATCACTTCAGCATTTATTGAACACTGTGCAATTCTGCAGTTCCATGTAGTCGAGGAGTTTTTGAAGTCCGCGTTTCAGTGAAGCCGTTTTCGTGCTCAAATTCATTTTCTGTGTTTGATTCCAATTTCTTGTGTCGGTGATAAATTATTAAATTTTCACACTTTTCCAAATACAAGGAGGAACAAAGAATGTCGTTTTAGTCGTATAGACTTCACTTTTTGAATGTGTCGCATGCTTTCAGCACGTTACTAGAAAGTTGTTATGAGCACGAAATTCATGCTTGATACGGGATCACTGACAGCTGATAAAATATAAACGTACTTTCACTAGAATACGTTGTCCAGACCTGATATGACGTAGACATTTCTTTTTCTTCTTCTGTGAAAGAACGATGGTTTGGTTTGTTTGCGCTTTACGTCCTATTAACAGCTTTGTTCATTAAGGACGAGCCAGGTTTTGCTGGTGGAGGAAAACCGAAGTACCCGAAGGAAAAAAACAAAACAATGAAGGATAATGGGACTTTTGATAAGCAGATTAAGCCAAAAACGCTATTAAAACGGCGAGTTATATACTGTTAAAGTGGACATTTTCGCGGTGTGGAAATGATTGCGTTTTTCGCGTTAAAAAAATTAACGCGAAAGTATCCAAACGCGAATATTAAATAAAAAGATATTTAGATAAATAGATTTCAGAACCTTTGTCAACGCGAAAATTCTCATATTGATCAGTTCAAACAATCACAAACGCGAACATTTCCACACGCAAAAATGTCCACTTTTGCAGTCTTTCGATTTATAACTGGTATCGGTAATCACAGCTCCCGTCCATCTTGTGTTGTTTCCGAAATAGACCTAGTTGTCATATAAAGACGAACGTAACACACTTAACAAAAATAGTTATAGATACGCCAGAAGCATATATTCTGAATTGCCGTCAAACTGTCTGACAGTATTCGACTCCTATCACAGGAAACCAATTACTTCCATCACGCAGCAGTGCCAACCCCACGGGTTGGTTGGAGATTGAGAAAAGAATACACACTGTACCTGTTGTTACCTATTGTAATGCCTTGGTGGTGAGGGTTGGATTCTGTCTCTGACCGGACAAACCAAAGTCTCTAAAGTCGGCAATGCCGTTTGCTTGATATGTCAGTGTTAAAAGGGTGACAGTAAGGACTGGTTGATCTGTTGCCAGTATAATGCGACCGGTGGAGCGTCATGTTATCGTGTCCCGGTTATGTCATTTCAGTGAGAAAGCACTTTAAAGAGGCCCAGTCATCCATTGACACCATCTTGATATGACCTTGACTGATGGGAGAACGTAAAAACCCAGATAACAGACAAATCATGCAGCATTCCAGACAGTAATTTATCCACTGACTCCCGGAGTGTGAATTTTCTATGATTTATAGATTCCAAAAAATAATAAACTGTTTCTAGTTGGCATTCATTGGCATTCATAGACAGTTATGAATCACACACAGACAAATAAAGTGCTAGTGCTGTGTTGAATTTGCCTTTGTCCAGCTGGCATTCATATTGCCTCTGAATGCAACTGAAGGCAATTCCATGCTTACCTATCATTCAGTTTCTTGTTAATGATAACTTCTGTAAATTATTGTACACAAATGATAACAGTGAATGTTTGATTTCAGGTCATGTACATAATTCTGAAGTGTTTTTTAATATTCACCCCCCACAATAACAAGAGGCCCAATGGGCCTGCATCACTCACCTGGTATAAATCTCACACTTGTAACCTTAAAAGTGATTTAAAATAAAGCTACAGGCAAAATATCAGTATTTATGATTAAAATTCATTCAAAAGAGCCTGTTAATTTTTTTAAAACATTTCATCCCTGTGATTGAAAGTCGAACAAAGTCATAATGTTGAACAAATTTTATAGCCTTTCATCTCAGGATGCAACTTGCAAAGTATCAACATCCTGGGACCCATGGTTATTCAGAAGAGGTCGTTTAAAGATTTTAAACAAATTTGACCCCTGTGACCTTGAATATAAGTCAAAGTCATTCACTTTAACAAACATAGTAGTCCTTGATCCCAGCATGCTACTGACTAAATATCAACATCCTGAGCCTTTTGGTTATTCAGAANTTCATTTGAACAAACTTTGTAGCCCTTCATCTCAGCATGCTACTGGCCAAATATCATCACCCTGGGCATTTTGGTTATTCAGAAGAAGTTGTTTAAAGGTTTTTTAAGACAATTGACCCCTGTGACCTTGAATATAATTGAAGGTCATTCATTTGAACAAACTTGGTAGCCCTTTACCCACGCATGCTACTGGCCAAATATCATCTCCCTGGGCAGTTTGGTTATCGAGAAGAAGAAGTTTAAAGTTTTTAACATATTTGACCCCTGTGACCTTGAAATCGGGTGAAGGTCATTAATTTTAACAAACTTTGTAGCCCTTCATCCCAGTTTACATCTGGCCAAATATCATCACCCTAGGCCTTTCGGTTATTAAGAAGAAGTCGTTTAAAGTAAAATATTGACGCCGGACACCGGATGGACGGACGGACGGACGGACGGACGCCGCGCCATGGTATAAGCTCACTTGGCACTTCGTGCCAGGTGAGCTAAAAAACCATTTGCTCTGTATCCTCAAACTGCATTGCATAGAGAATGGAATGCATGCTCTGTCCGAGACTATAATATAAATTGGCCACCGGTGACCACTGTATGATGTCACCTGTCTGACAGTGTCAACACTGACTTTTGCTGTTCCAAGAACTTCAGTTTCTTGTGTTGAGTTTCTTCGAAAATGGTGTTGATACTAATGTGTCAATTTGATGACCAATTTTTCATAACCATTTTTGTTCACATTGATAAAAATATATCAGATTTGAA
Source organism: Mizuhopecten yessoensis (assembly GCF_002113885.1). Lineage (NCBI taxonomy): Eukaryota > Metazoa > Mollusca > Bivalvia > Pectinida > Pectinidae > Mizuhopecten > Mizuhopecten yessoensis. The sequence continues at coordinate 844,642 of NW_018403506.1, read as the reverse complement.
GATTGCATTTTCCAAAATAAAAAATAAAAAGTAAATTTCAATCACAAGTACTGTAAAATTGTCATAAAAGACGAAAATATCAACTTTTTATTTTCCCCCAAAACGTTATGGGAAAATCTACAATTGTAATTCAGTAACATTCAAGCTATTTTGTTGAAAAAAGTTAAACATATTATTGTTGGTGATTCAGGGTCCTACTTCTGATGAAAACAGAACAAGAACAAACGACTATGTGTAATGAAGCTTTTATTTCAAATATGCGGCTATACAAGGGTACAAACATGGACCTACAGAGGGTAGTCAGAGAGATGCACAAATATATAGGTATCTATTACACAATCATCAGGAGGGAGTGTACAAATTAATCATAAAAATCATCTCCCTTTAAATGTTTTATCATCTTTCATTTCTCCTCAATTTAAAAATGTCATGTTTCAAAAGAAAAGATGCAAAGTCTGGAATTATATCAATTTGGATTAAACAAGATAATCCCTTCACATTTTCTCATTAAAGTTTCCAAACCTATTATTTAAGTCATGTGTTCCTTTCACATGAAAAATACCAATGTTAAATATACAACTTGTAAGGAATAACAGACTTTGCATCTTATAAATACAATAATTAATATGTACCATACTAGAGCAGTTGTTTCTCTAGAAAAAAAATGTAATTTTTGTTTATATATTAATCAATCATTATAAGTAGTAAGTTAAGTTTGATGTAAGTACAAAGTGAGCATGCCACACAAAGAAAAAGTACACTAGAAAAGATCCAATCAAAACTGATTAACCAATTAATGATGCTACTTTTCATTCTGAAACTTCTGAATTGAAATAAATTCATGCACATTTTACCTCTGATCTTGTTTTCTTTTCACATATTTATCTCCCTTCATGATCAAGTTGTCTCCCCTGGCACACTTGCACACAACCATAAATTTTGAAGTTTAATTACTTAAAAATTCATATAATCACATCAATTTGAAAGTTCAATCATTCAAATTTTACAATGTTAACTACTTTGCAAGAATTGTGCAGTGGAACTGGAGGGCCAGTTCCAGTCCAGTGCACAAGACTGTTGACGGGTTGTTTAATAGTCTCGGAGACGAGTAACGTGATTAGGGAAAGCTCCCCAACCATCTATACACTTTCTTTTGGGTATGTCAGTGTTTGGTATCCATCCTTGTATACAATGAAATCCATGTGTCTTTGGAAGAAGGACAAGTAGATTTCCCTATGTTGTCTCTGAAAGCACATGGTTTGTTTGATTGGGGTCCTTTACTAAATGGTGGTAAATCAATGGTAAGTCTGTATAAGTTTCATGACAAAATAGTCTTGTTTCCATTTCTTGAATACACATAAAACATAAAACAAAAAAATAATGAATTTTCTTAATAAGGTAAACAGGAAATGGGAATGAAAAAACAAGAAACGAAGGAAGACCTGTACATAAATGTAGAGATAAGTTATCAATGAAGCTACGCATTCATTGTCAACAAAATATGTAAATCTTTGATAAACATTACAAAACAGAGGAGCTATTTATAGACAGCAAGGCTCCAATTACATTTCCAAAACTGTATATATATGATATAAGTACATAAGTACTGCAACAGCTCATGCAAACAGTAGTATTCTACAACATTATCAACAAGTTAATACCGATCTTGAAGCATGGTGAATTAATGAAATTAGAAAATATACAGATCTATGATAATTTTCTCCGTACTGCCATATCAGATCTCAGAGGGCCCATATACAATGGAACCTCATTTATTTAAACTAGGAGTGAAAATCCTTGACATTCAAGTTAGAAATTTATTCCTATTTTATAATTGGAACTTGGAGTTTATGCAGTTAAAACTGATACTATAAAGCAAAGATACATTGTCATATCTTATTATTTAACAAGCAAAATCGTATTCTATAGGGGCCAAGAAATCTTGACTAAAACTAACATTTGAATATTTTTTTCGTTTTAAGAAAAAAACAATTCGTTTAAGGAAAAACTCTTCAAAGTAACATGATGTACATGTTTCGTACATTATTAAAAAATTGTTTCAAAATCCAATCTGCACAATTTATCGTAAAAACTGATAACATAAGCTTTAATAACAAAAGTCATCTGTGTGCGAAAATGCAAACCAGGCATAAATGTAATTTGCGAAAAGTTAAGCCTTATGTATATGATTTAATGGAACTCCTATGACTGTTCAATGTTCTTTATGATGAGTTATTACACGTCGTGCTCCAGGGCTTTGGAGGTAGTCTCCTTTTCCCCTCCGTGTTCCATGAACTGGTCAATAATTTGTCTCATACTGTCACGGAGCTCCTCTGGGGGTTCATTGTCCTGTTGGATACGCGACTCCTCCGTGACAAACGTCTGTTCCTGTCCCTCCTTCAACACAGTCTTTGTGTGAATCTCTTTCTTCATGTATAGTCTACAACGGAAAACAACTCTTGTAATTTGTAAGAATTAATCAGGAATATGAATAAGACAGACACATTGATTTGTTGCTGTCCCCACTTTTGGTTCAAGCTGAATGCATTATAACAAACACAATATATCAAATTGATACCTTATGCACTATAGTAAAGGTAATGAATAATTTTCAGCTATTCTTTTCTGTTCTCTTTCACAATAAAATGTACCATGCACAATAATTTCTCATATTTCTTTGGAAACTTGGTATAAAAATAAAAATGGTTAGCTGTTTTCCAATGAACATACAGGTATCTTTAGTAACAAATCTTTTGTTTGATTGCTGTTTTGGGAAGAGTTAAAACTGACCCCAGTTTCATGAACATTCCTTAATTTCAGGAAATTCCTTAACTTAAGTTTTCCAAAAGGAAAACGTTCTTGTAGATGAAGATACATGTACATCTTATGTTTCAGAAAAGGTTTTCATTGCAGAGGAAGATCTTAAGAACTGCATCTTACTCCTTAGGAAAACAGTTTTGAGTGTCCCCAAAACAGCCACCAAACAACATTACAGTTTAAATTACTTGAGGGTGTGTGTTACCTACGTTGCTGATCCTTCCTCGTCTCCCTCAGCTCCCTGGGGTTGTCTGTCTTCTGCAGAGAAACAATATGGCTGACATGAGAACAAATTCACTGATCGTCATATTTTGGAGTTGTTTACATCAAACAAATTGTCAATTCAAAATTCTTCATAAACAAATTACTGAACTGAGCTCCATTCATTACATTAGAACATAATTTGTAAAATATCAATAAAATTGACTTGCCTCATGCGAGAGGTATATCATTGTTCAATGTTATTTAAAATAATAGCATATTACATGGACATTCCTGACCATGTTTACCTACCTGACATCATGTATCAAAGATTATATCATTTCCTTTTTGGGGGTCAATCTACCATATGAAGGACAGGTTGACAATTACCCCCTATAGGAATATTTTGTGATTCAATTATCAGAATAATGACTGTCTTTGAATGTTAATATATTTGTGAGAATTTACTTCAACAATGATTCCTGTTGTTTAGCCTTTTACCAAGAACGTTGTATTAAAAATGCCAATATTTTCAGGCAATATTCAAACATTTACACAACTTGCAAATAACTTGCTGGATTCTGGAGTAAATATTTTCCAACTCTCTAAATTTTTGCATCTACCTTCAGCCTCTGAAAGTCAGAGTTATATCAATATCATAAACCTTGGTTTTGGGTGCTACGAAAAGTTGCTCAACCTATAGTTGAATTAAATCCCAGATCCAAGGAATATGAACAGTTTTTCAATCTATGTTTAGAATCAAATCAAGATGTTAGTTTTTCTACCTATCGTAGGTACCACATCCAGATCTCAGGTGATATACACAGTAGTCTGGCTATGTTAGGTAACACACACAGATCTCAGGTGATATAAACAGTTGTATTACCTATGGTAGGTACCACATCCAGATCTCAGGTGATATAAACAGTTGTATTACCTATGGTAGGTACCACACCCAGATATCGGGTGAAATAAACAGTTGTCCTACCTATGGTAGGTACCACATCCAGATCTCAGGTGATATAAACAGTTGTACTACCTATGGTAGGTACTACACCCAGATATCAGGTGATATAAACAGTTGTACTACCTATTGTAGGTACCACACCCAGATATCAGGTGAAATAAACAGTTGTCCTACCTATGGTAGGTACTACACCCAGATCTCGGGTGATATTAACAGTTGTCCTACCTATGGTAGGTACTACACCCAGATATCAGGTGAAATAAACAGTTGTCCTACCTATGGTAGGTACCATACCCAGATATCAGGTGATATAAACAGTTGTTTACCTATGGTAGGTACCACACCCAGATATCAGGTGATATAAAGAGTTGTACTTCCTATGGTAGGTGCTACACCCAGATCTCAGGTGATATAAACAGTTGTCCTACCTATGTTAGGTACCACACCCAGATATCAGGTGACATAAACAGTTGTCCTACCTATGGTAGGTACCATACCCAGATATCAGGTGATATAAACAGTTGTTTACCTATGGTAGGTACCACACCCAGATATCAGGTGATATAAACAGTTGTACTACCTATGGTAGGTACTACACTCAGATATCAGGTGATATAAACAGTTGTACTACCTATGGTAGGTACTACACTCAGATCTCAGGTGATATAAACAGTTGTTTACCTATGGTAGGTACCACACCCAGATATCAGGCGATAAGAATAATTGTATAACCTGTTGTTCGATTTAAACCAAGATCTAGGGTGCTGAGAACAGTTGCTGTAGTTGTTCAGCTTGTAGCAATTTTCCAACCAAAATCTATGATGTTATGATCAGATGCTCAACCTTAGGAAAATATCGAAGAAATAATTGAAATTGATCTCTCTGAGGAAACTGTTTTTATATTTTGAAATAAATATATGTATATTTCTGTTTTAGTGAGTCAAAATAATTGCATTTCATCATAAAAATACTAAGGGGTTACATATATGAAGTAAAGGGAGATAAAAATCTATTTCATAAGAAATTTGAAGAGTGTTGGTACAAGCTCACTACAGCACTTGAAGTCACAGTACATGTACAACACAAAATGTACAGAAAAGAAATTAAACGAAAATTGAAATAATACTGGTGTAAAATGAAATAAAAATTACACGCCATACCAAAAATCAATGACCTTGACCTTTCATACATTACAAACACCCAACAGCCATCTTCAGAGATTCAATCTATTATCTTTCCAACTAATATTGATGAGATTCACACTCATTGGGCAGCTGGTATCTACCAGGAAAAACCAAGATGACAATACAAGGTCACAATTCCACAGAAGACGGAGTTAAGAACGTTGATGATTGTGAAAAACATCAATATCTTCAGGAAGAAGAGAGTTGGGGTCTTGCCTTGGTTTCACAAATTGTCCACATTAGCTCAGTGAAAGTTTTACCTTAATTTTACCTATGGAAAATTAAAGCCAGAGAAAAAAATCTTGGTTATGATATGTCATGAAACCGAAATCATTTTGGTGGTCTTTATTTGAGAATAATGAAAAATATCACCATAAGAGAACATTTGAGTTTGAAATAATATCTGTACTTTTTCTTGAAAAAGGATATTCAATTATTTCAGAGGCTATTCACTTATTTCAAACTATTTTTCATCTTCCAATAGTGATCTTACACATTGTTTTCAACATAGAAATAGGAAACTTAATTGGCCATATTAGCCATATTTTGAAGTTATTTGATGAGCTAGTATGTTCTAACACACAGCCAATTCATCTGTGAGGATGTCCTTAACAATCCAAGGGATGAGAGAACTCCCAATTTCCACCTGACCATACACTGTCATCTGTCATACAATGGCCATCACCATTATTTCTATTCAGACAGGTATTGTTGATAATCAGTAATGCAGGGATCAGTCATTAATCTTTCATTTAAAATACTATTCAACAAATATTTTTACTTATGCACTAATAAATATGAATTCAACAGAAACAGCAATTCAACCTCTTTCTCAGGTAAATCCTTCAAATATCAATCAGAGCTACAATTGTATTTCAAAGACAGTTTCTGATGAGTAAACCCCCTAGTCACCACTAAAATGATAATATATACAAAAATTAAAGTCAATTTCTAAAAGTGTTGTTTTATTTTTTTGTTTTGTTTTTTGTTTTGTAATGTATCGAAATCGAGTCTTTTCCTGAATGTTCTGTCAGACGTGCCATTATATTACTGATATGTCCTTTATTGTAACACTGAGCATGATGGGGCTGATGTTAATTAAGCCTGTATTGTATCTAACACAGATGCACAGTATTGTTGTGGAATTGATACAGAGTATGAAAATAACCTTGGCTTTTTACGCTAAATCAATAAAAACACTCTCAACGTTCTAATAATCTGCAATCAGTAAAAACCGTTCGAAGAATGGCAATGAATTAGGAACCGTGGGAGTTAACGCATCAACACAGAAGACAAACACCTACGCTCATGATCACTCCCCGCACCTATAACAGTGAGGGTTAATGAAATCTACTCATTCACTGACAACGAAAGCAGTGCATTAAAACAAAAGAGAAACAAAAACACAACTGACAACTACCGTAAATTAATCAAGGGTGGAAAGGTGGAGGAAAGCCGAAAATTTGAATCGGGGGGAAAAAAGCAGATACAATGAGATTCTCCTGTCATGCAAACATCCTTCTGACCTGGATGACCTAGATGTTTAGGTGTTGTGAAGTCGAGAACTTCATCTTCCTCAGAGTCTTGGTCTTCCTCTCCCGGTTCATAATAAATTGGACCACTTCTCTGAGCTACGGGTACTAAACACAATAAATACTCTCATCAATTTTCGTCATTAGAATTTCTCCGGCTTTGTCTTTTTGTCGATACCTTATATGAATCAGCTTATTTTCATAATTTACATTAATCTTCCAATTTAAAAAGACACTCTTCATGAATTCAAATAAGTAAAACATTTCCTGCTTGTAACAAATTCAAAATATTGATAAAAATTGAGATGGACATATTATCATTTATACATAACAGAATATAGGCTCCCTTTTTTTTCTCTCTGAAAAATTGATCCGACCCTTTAGCATTAACTCCTGGTTATTGTTATCGCTAGACCCGGAGTTAGGTCTCTAGTCTTGAGTACTGTAGTTTTGATTTGACATTATGTGATAATAGCTTGCTTTATACATGCCAATTACATTAGTGCCTTATAAATCACTTTTCACTCTGCAATTATTTTAACTGACCCAGATTTCTATAGTAACACTTATCTCCATAAATTGAGACCTCTGTTTTTTTTTCCAGAATGAAGAGTATCATAAATAAGATACTTGAGAAAGCTAAAAAACAGATGTCTTTCTTCAAACTCATATTCTATTTAGAATGCTTATGACAAAAATCCATGTTAAAATGTTTGAATAAAACTTGACTTAAAGTGAAAAAGTCAAAATTTTAAAGAAGAAACAAGAATTTTGTTATGCTTTGGGTTTTAAAAAAATATGTATTTTTGTTACAATTTGTTACAAATTGATTGAAGTGTTTTCAGACTTGTACCAGGTACAAGTAGAAAATGGGCAAATTTTGTGATGAAGGAATGTTTGAAGCGCCATTCAGTTTCCGAACCTGTGGTTATAGTGCTATGAGACTATGACAAACATGATAGGCAATACAATGTGAAGCACCCCCCACCCTTCCCCTCTCCATAGCATATACATATTTCCTTAGCAGTAACATCAAGTGCAAGAGACGCACTGGACACAGGTGCATCAATTGTGCAATGAACACATGTACGTTCAGACAAGGAATGACTTCCACACAACATCGTACTATCTAGGGTTACATCTAATCAGACAATATCTATTGTTGTCACTGGCAGTGTTAGAAATCTAGTAGCATCTAATGTTCACCAATATAACACAACATGAACCAAAGTGAGACAAGGCAAAAACTTTGTTGTGAAAGGGTCATTAAGTACAGATCACTGTCAAAAATATGTACTTTGAGTCACTGTCAAAATATGTACTTTGAGTCACTTTCAACATATGTACTGAGTCACTGTATTATGAGTCACTGTCAACAAATGTACTGAGTCACTGTCAACATATGTACCGAGTCACTGTCAATATATGAACTATGAGTCACTATCAACATATGTATTATGAGTCCCTGTCAACATGTACTATGCGGTACTGTCAACATATGTACTATGAGTCATTGTCAACAAATGCACTAAGTCACTGTCAACATATATACCGTGTCATTGTCAACATATGAACTATGAGTCACTATCAACATATGTACTATAAGTCAATGCCAACATGTACTATGCGGTACTGTCAACATATGTACTATGAGTCATTGTCAACAAATGCACTAAGTCACTGTCAACAAATGTACTCTGAGTCACTGTCAACATATGTATTATGAGTCCCTGTCAACATATGTGCTATGAGTCGGTCAACATATGTACTCTGAGTCACTGTCAGCATGTGTTCTATGAGTCAATTGTCATCATATGTACTATGAGTCACTGTCAACATATGTACTACATATATGTACTCTGAGTCGCAATCATCATATGTACTCTAAGTCATCTCAACATATGTACTATGAGTCATTGTCAACAAATGCACTAAGTCATTGTCAACAAATGCACTGAGTCACTGTCAACATATGTATTATGAGTCCCTGTCAACATGTGTTCTATGAGTCAATTGTCATATGTACTATGAGTCACTGTCAACATATGTATTACATATGTACTCTGAGTCACAATCATCATATGTACTCTAAGTCATCTCAACATATGTACTATGAGTCACTGTCATTATATGTACTATAAGTCACTGTCAACATATGTACTATGAGTCACTGTCATTATATGTACTATAAGTCACTGTCCACATATGTACTATGAGTCACTGTCATTATATGTACTATAAGTCACTGTCAACATATGTTCTATGAGTCACTGTCATTATATGTATTATGAGTCACTGTCAACAGGTGTACTATGAGTCACTGTCATTATATGTATTATGAGTCACTGTCAACAAATGCATCATGATTAACTGTCAATATTTATACAATGAGTCTGTCAAATATCCGTTCTATTGTTGATTAACTGTCAGTGTTTTCCTGATATAAGACTAACTATCAATATATACATGTACTGTGAATACCAATCCTTTGTGCAAATGACATTTAACTGTACAACATCTTGAAGAAGGTGAAAGGTGGATGAAAAGGTCAGATTCTTCAGTAGTTTCTTTTCTGACAAGTTGCTATCTCAAGAGAGAAGTTAGCGATGTCAGTAATTTACATCTGCTGGCAGGTGCCAAACCAATAAACCAAAGGGTGTTAAAGAACATGTGGGAAAGTTTGACTACAGAACCACCATAGGATCAACCAACTATTAATACATGAGGTCAGAAGACAAGGAGAGGCAGAGGTCAAAGGTCAAGGTTGGATAGAAGTCAAAGATAAGGGTTAAACCAATGAGATTCCTTGAACCACAGTAAATTAGAAATATTAATAAAATAGTCGAACAAAGAAACAAAGTTCTACTTTCTAACCATAAAATGTGAAGTTAAAAGCATGCATGACATGGATCACTACTCTAACCAATAAGACAAAACAACATTAGACCGGAATCCTACCGAACCGCTCGGGTATCCCTAGGGACAACTCCTTGTGTTCTGTGACATCATATTCTGCAAAGTCGTCGTCATCAATTGACGCTACACGTCGCGGATCAACTGTAGTGGAAATGAATGGCCTTATGTTGAGACTTAAAGGAGAGGTAGTATCGAATTCCCCCTTCAGCATGGAATGGCATTCATATATAGATGTGTCAGATATTTTATCAAAGACGTGATATAATTAGGAGCACGATACCTAATAGGAGTGTAGCGAGATTTCAATTCAATTCCCTTTCCTAGAATTAACACTATAGGTGAATAATTCTACAAACATCATTTTCACTATTGGCAATTAACCCCATACCAATTTATGCTTGAACAATTACCAAAGCTCTGGTTTTCCCCTACGGGCGTAACAGGAGAACTCCCTTGCGTCGTAACACAGTATAGAATTATACAATTCTAAAATTGATTAATGACATTGACAAATAGGCTAATAATGATTTATGAAGCAACAAGTACCAATAATCCATGATTTTGGAGCACACTGTACATTTCACAGTACACTGTATATTCTTTTTGTTTTCATGTTAACTAACTCTGTAAACAAGCAGTTGTTTGAATAATTCCGGAGTTCGTTGATGACTAGGATTGAGGTCAAGAGATAATAGGAAAGTGGGTGTCCAGTAGTCGTAACAATTTCTCTATATGTCCCCATTTACTTATTGCTCCAGCGATGAACTCTACTTACCGTCAATATTGCATTAATGTCATGGAGTAATAAGCCTGATCAAATAATGTCACCGACGATCAATATCCATTAAATGTAGACCTTTTATTGTAACCACTCCACAACAGCTAAGAGTCTACGTGACCCAGCTCCTTCGGGACCAATATTTAGTACTGTAGCTTCATATTCATTTTATAGAAGGTTATTTCCATTTGTGGAGAAAAAGGTTTAATAGAGATGAAAAAATATGAGGAATAAGGTTTAAGGTTTTACTGAAATTTCATTAAGAGATATTCAAATCTTACCAAACAACAGGCCCAATGGGCCTGTTACCTCACCAGGCATATATTGTTGAAATGGTTGAAGAAAATTTATACTGAAATAATGGATTATCTATAAATCATTTAAAGTTTGCAAAAAAATATTCTGAAAATATTTACCAGTGACCATTGTCTGGTGAACTAACATGATTTATAACATGTCCTCTTATGATAATGGATGTAACAATTTGCAATGTATATTCAATTCAAAAATAAATCACTGAAAGTAATGACACACAATAAATATGATACAATATAAAAGCAGATGATTGTAAAAGATCATTCAAAGAAGCCAAATTGAAAAGCAAGGGGAAAAAATAGAAAAAAAAAGTTCTGCATCTTGATATTGGAACCAAACTAATTAAGAATATCTGAAAACCACAACAGTCAGAAACTTAATTGCAATCATTCAGGTAAAGAAAAGAAAGAAAAAATTGGTGACAACAGTAAAACCTAGGTTTTGTATCCTTGACCTTCACTCCAGACAGAAGCTTCCGAAACATCAAACTAAAAACAGGGATTATTTGGGGGAAATGATCTAACTGACTGAAATCGATGAATTCAGACATTTTCGTGCCAATCAGAGGACACAAAGGATTTCATTACAACCCAACAAACCTTAAAACTGAACTAATTCAGAATCGGTCGACAAATAAAATAAAATTATACATAAATACCAAAGTCGATCAGGACATTATGAGGTAGATTTAACTGACTTTTAAGTTTGGGGACAGATTATTTCAACGTTATCAGATTTACAAAAAATGCTGAAACAATTTCGCACAGACTAATTTGTTAAGAGAATGATAAATCTTTTTAATACAAAAATTTATCATCAAGAATTCAATTATCTGTCACGCACTGGACAGAAAACGTGTTGTAAGAGCTTGGAGTATTTGGGCAAAATATGGATTTCAAATCCTTATCTATAAATCAAAATCTATTCATTCTTTTTTTCACAAATATGTATCTCTTCCAAATTTCCTCAACAACTTTCTCTCAACACTTTTTTAATGACAAATATTTACCAAACATTTTTGTAAACTCGAAATAACACCTTGTATGGAGAAATCAATGTAAGAAATAATCATTATCAAAATCGCCTCCTTTTTTCCCTTATATCTCATAAACATTACACTTGAATCTAAATTTAGAACATTCTAAAACTTTCTTTTTTGATTTCAGTGAGGCTTACAATAGTTCTTACAGTATTTTATTCTTTCAATTTTTTTACCATCAACAACATGGTTGATCAGTCTGTAATATTATGTGGATCTAGGGTGCACTACACAAGGGGGTTCACACCAGGGGGACGAGTACTGATGCCTTACCTCCAAAATCTAGTATAGGTCCATAAATTATCGGCCCATATACATCATCATCATCTCAAAATGGAAAAGGTCAACAATTATACACACATTACACCAGCCATATATAGATATAAAAAACACTTAATATCATAAGTCATGCCTCCACATTCAGTTATTTACATATCTACATATAAGTATAGTTTAAAAAAATAATAATTCTAAAATGTTGTAATCATTGCAGAATATTTCATTTGTTCCAAATTAAAACATTTTCTCAAAATTGCCTCACAATATTTGGACTCTATTGTTAAAATGAACTGAATTCCTCCTAATAGATCTTTTATGATGTATGAATTGGAAAAAAATGGAAAATTCTGACCTGTAACAAGAAGATATAAAATAATCTATATTATTATATAAATAATTATTTTCATAGAAATCCAAAATAATTTTCAAATACCTGTATGTGGAGACATAATAAAACACACAACAATATAAAACTGGAATTGAATGGAAATTATATGAAAACGAAAAATAAACAATAATTGATGACACAACACCTATAGTGATATAAATATCTTATAAAATTTAACCTCTTTCTGAAGCTGTAGTGGCTGATGCCATTTCTTCACGTCTCTCTATACCTGGAAACAGTGATAGAATGTCTCATCTTATAATTATCCTGAGTCATTGTGATTTTCACAAAATCATTTAAAATAATTTAGAAGACTTTTCTTGAATTTCTAACAAATACATAATGTTATCATTGAGGGGGCACATGCATTTATTTCAACAATGGCAAAAGAAAAACTTCAAGTCATGCCAGGAATTTGTGGTTGTAAAAATCGTCCAAGGTTTTTTCCCCCAAGCTTCCCTCATAAAATAATGTGTGTGTGCTGTATCTTAATGTTAACTCTGGCTAATGAGTGAAACTGATGTTCCCTAGCTAAATAAAACTAGTCTGAAAACATAATGATGAAAATCAATGAATAGATAGTACATATGTGTGTTTTTCATAGCCGTTGGACCGCGTATACAAACATCGCACATACATATACAACGGCGACCGAGTCGCCGGTTGATGACTCAACTAGAATCTGACATTTTTGAAATGTTCATTCGACTCGAATGGTGCAGCCATCTTATCTTAACAGAAATGTTTGTAAAATGCCTACAATGTGTTGTAAAATCCCACTCAAAATAAAAAAAAAAATCAATTTCTGATTCCAGACGGAATCTACAGACGTTTTCTTACAAGATACAGGGTACAGTTGAATGAAATCAAGTACAAACAGCCCTTAGGGACGTGTGGTATGACTCATAATGACTGTAACAATATTTCTCAATCAATACACTGCACTGTCGTATCCAATTACATGTAATTCTTTCAAATACCGTATTTACGTTGTATTATCAATAATATTTCTCCTTTCCGGTTGAATTCGATGAATCATACCATCCTGGAACTTAGTATTCTTTTCTGTTATCCCTACGTGTAAAATTTGTTATGAATTTAATACACAGCTAAAAAGTATATGCCAGAAGTCTTAAAATATAACATTTAAATTTTTGTTTACTATATGAGTAACGTTAGGGTTAAGTTTCTTTACCTCAACTTAAGTAATGTAGAATAGTTATCATTCTGTTTGGATGTATGAGGGGAACTTGCGACTATAGCGTAAATGTGATGACATTCAAAATCAATCTTTTATTTGCTAATTTGTTGAATTTCATTTCATTAGCAAATTTTCAGATTTCATGAATCTTCATAATTGATTTTTTTTAGAGCAATATAAATTAGCCAACATACTGGTCAAATTAACCTAATTCCTACAAGAAACCTACAAAAAATAAAACCTTCATTTAGGCTGCATAATAGACTTTGAGTGACAGTAGAAAAGCACTTCCACGATGTTGACACCCCAGAATTTTAGCCAAGGCTAAGCCTCTGGGACTATTTTGCTAGACCTAACACACCACTCATTGGCTTTTCCCACTAATATGAACATATTAAGAATCGTCCAGAGTATTCATTTTTTTAGGTATAAATAAGTTACCCGCACAGTTTGCCTAGGCTAGTATGTAAAAGTCCCAACGGACTCATCCTAGTTCATGGAGTTGAGAGCAATGACGTCATTATTGTGGCTACCTTCTACCCTTTATCACTCTTGATTATTACATTTTCCCTTCTGACGCTAATTTCAATTCTGAGAACTATATCTTTTATCAAAAAGGTCAATATTTTCTCTTATGAGAATTTTGGGCCCCGGTGGCTAAGTGGTTAAGGCGTCTGACGTTCTGCTACCACTAGCCTTCCACCTCTGGGTCGTGGGTTCACGTTTTGGTGGCACATTTGGTGGCTTTCCTCCACCAACAAAACCAGACACATCTCGAATTGACCATAGCTGTTAATAGGACGTAAAACACAAACAAACCAAACAAAAACTTTTGAGAATTTCAATTCCAGAACAATGCCTTGATCACAAAAAAATAATTTAAAAAAATGTATGCATGAATTTCAATTTCGTAACAACTATGTTCTACCGTTGCAATCAATCAATGTATTGTTTATACAATTTTAACAAACAACATTCTAAACTGAAAGCTCGAATTTTTATGTGTTATCTGTACAGCGATCCCAGGGGTCATACAAAACTTGCCGCACAATCAATTTTCCAGCCAACAGCAAAGATCTACCATTTAAAGAACACATATACATTTAAAACTTCACACACACAAACACACACACATATATTTAACCTCCAGATTCCAGTTCATTCACAGTATTTCTTCCTGAGATAGAACTCCCACTGTCCATATAGAGAAAGGCGTTAGGCTTAATTTACACATGGAATCCAGTTCACTTGTGGTGTACAGGACTAACACAAAATAAAATCTATGAAACACTTGTACAGGAATCTATTGGAAAAACCTCCCAAAATAACAGCATGCTCAAATGAAATATAGTCCCAAACACACGTGCTTGAACCCTGTTATGACGGGTTTCAAAACAATGTATTCCTACACATATCTCGCAGAAAGCTTTGAAAAAATGATGCACTTGCTGAAATATAGTTCCTGACACACACGTTTGATCCAAGTGTTCCAAAACAATTATTCCAGCATAACCTCATAAACGAGTCAGAAAAGGTCAACACACTATAGGTGATCAAATCTGCAGGAGCAATGCAATAAGCACTCTGCCACTGTTCAAATGTGAGTGCCACCACGTTAGCCACATCTGTGGCTGTGGCTCACCCTCTGACCAAACAATGGTGTCATTGAAACCACAGCTGGCTGACTAACCAGCCGTGGCCTAATCAAGTAACAAGACACATTATTGATTCTGGGCATTGATCTCTCCAGCAATGGACTCAGAAGGCCTCTCAAGGTAGGCCACTCTACTGACAGATCTAGGCAGTGTGTGGTGGGGGGCTGGGTTGAAGCATTTCCCAATGACACAAGGGGTAATTTGTGATAATCTGTGGAAAATGTACACAGTTGAAAGTCGTTAATCTAGATTCCGGAAGCCGGAAAACTGATTTTCTTGATAGTCGCTACTTGCTACCCTGAAGCTGGGCGTTTTCGTGTATTTCTAATAGCTATAATCTAAAATATCATTTACTAGAGGTTTCGTTTATCTGGAATGTAGTATTTGGTCTACAATAAAAAAAAAATCAGAAATAATTACCGGTAATGTTTGTTCTGCAAGATACAGGTAATACAATGAACATCATTTTCAACGCATTGAACTCACAGACAAGAATGTGTATCACACTAATGTCTCGTATGTAGTAGTGTTGATAAGATAAATAGTCAATCTCAGGGAATGCCTCTAAATGATTAGGAACCTAAAACAGATGTCCCTTCTATATTCATTTTTGTCAGAAAAGCGCGCAGTATCAATAATATAAAAAATATATAAAAATTTATTGATTTCATTTTTCAGGAAATTTCACAAATGTATCAATTTTATTTTATTTTACATATACTCAAAAGGCTGTTTAAAAAGTAACAAATATTCTACAATTATTTTATACCAGTGAATATTTCAGTTTTTCAAAATTTTGATATATGCTAGAACTTTCTAAAAAAAAATCTTGAGTTGTGAACACAACAAAAACATGATGGCATGTCATACCAACACTTTCAATTATCTTTTTGAAAAGATACATTGCATAACGAAGCAATTTACCAACAGCCAAGAAAAAAATAAAAGGTATGGCGTTGTAGCTGAGTTAGAGGTTTGAACTTTAGTTGCCCACCATGTCTGGAGTTAAAAACCGCATCAACCAGCAACATGAGGTTGAAACGTTATTAAACATTCTAGACGTCTTGACAGTCTTGACAAAGGCTGGTAGGTTTTAACAAGAGATTTCCAAAGCATTGACTGTGATTGTTTGCTTCAGAAATATATGAAACCCATTATCCTGGAGTTTTTCTTGGTGCACATGCATAACTCTGTCAACTAAATTCAGGTTTAAAATGTATCAATTTTCTAAAAGTTTGGTCTAATACATAATGATGACCACTTCAGAAAATAATGAAACTTAAAAGTATATGAATATGAAAATACTTACTTTTTTCCCTCATCTTGTAAACACACTTATGTACAATAGATCTACTTCCCTTACACAATCTTTTTCAAATGAATTGGTTCATGCTTGAGCAGACGGTCAGTGTATGGATACAAAACAAGAATGCCCTCACATTACATGTAGGTATAGCGCAGTATGATTAAGGTATGAAACCATTTCTAGCCCCGGAGAGTAAATTAGATTAACAAGTTCAGGACGTGTAGCCCCCGGATCCCGTGGGATTTTAAACGGCCGGATAGCAGATACTGCATTGCATCAGCCACCATAGTAACGCACACACAATGCGTTTTCACACCGAATTGATCAAGCTTTTACGTGAAAATGACTAACGTGAGTACTAAATCAATGAAGGCGAAGTGGCAAAAGCTCTTGCAATTCTGTTTTCATCCAGGGTCATGAGCTCGGATCAGACATGTAAACACTGGTAGAATTTTTAATCAATACCAGGCTAATTAGTCTGATATTGCCAGACTTTGCTGCTTACTCTAAATCCTTCCCAGAATAAACAACACAGAATTTGTAACAACTCCATAGCAACCCGTATGCTTGTGTAGGATTATTTCATAATCTGGATGTCATTAGAAGGGTCAAACAGTGAAATAGGATATTGAAGTATGTTCAGATTCATAATAAATATTAACTTCTGATACGTAAATAATAACACTCATAGGAAATATTACTGGTAAGAAATTTTCGAAATAATACAACAAAATACCTCAGAAATAAACTATTTCGCTTCACCTGATAGAGACACAGAAATTATTTATGATATTAAATTTTCATTAAAAAAACCTAGTACAGATTAATCCTAACCAAATTTTTGAAAAATATTAAATGAAATTATTTTAAACAGTTAAAAAATATTGAATGTTTTTCATTAACTACAAGCAATTTGCAAGAAATTTGAGAATGTACATTATGGATCATTTACAAACTTGGGATCATGATGTGATAACAATTTTATGAGAATAATTTTATAAAGAAGACAAAATGTAGCAGTATAAACAGATCATGCCATGCTCACAAGGACAGGTATTGTTGAGAAAAATCTGGAAAAAATAAATAAATCATTAAGACAAAAATGAGAAATTGAAGACTTACAGCCTTATCTCACTCAGATCATATGAAAAAATAATACAAAACTTTGTCCACAACAGAAGCTGGTTCCAGTTTCTGGAACTAAAGAAATTCCTGGGTGTAAGTTTTTCCATAGAAAAGCATTGCTATCCCAGGAAAATTTCGTAGTTAACAATTTCACCACTTTAGACCATAATGGACTCGTCCAGATCATGGCATTGTAGAGTCTACTCAAGTTACATAGAGGTGAACGGGTTAAAACTATTTTCCGACTGAACAAAAAAGTGTTTCATTAATCCAGAAAATCATGTTCCCACTGTACAGAATGTATAGTTCAGATATTGAATTTTGAATAATTTGAATACCATTAAATGTCTGTGAAATCCTTTAATTATCCAGAAAGTATTTTACACTATTTTACTGGTGTGTGGTAAAAAGCCTGCCCTTATAACCAAAATATTCATAGAGACACTGAATGTGATATGGCCATAATTCAACACCAAGACATGCACATGTAATAGAATTCTAACATCTGCAAATGAAGAATGGGATTTGAGAGGCCAATAATATGAATCTGAAAAAAAAAAATACACCACAACATGAAACAGTTATAGCTTGGCTTACAGACAAGGAATATATGTAACCATTTCCAATCTGTTTGTCTTCAGTAGATCTGGAGTGGAACCTTCTCATACAAGATTTCAACCACTGAACAGTTTCCCAGCACTACTGGTACATTTAAGTATTGATTTGGTTTATATAAATACTAATTTGGTATTTCAAGGTATTGATTTCCCAAAGCAGTAACACATTTTGCTGCCTCTTTTGGAACCATCTTTTATATCAACTACAGCCAAACCTATTTTTACTCTTTCACCACTGTAGACCATAATGGACTCATCCCAATAAATGCATGGTAGAGTCCACTAAAGTTACCTAGGGGTGAAAGGGTTAAACTAGTTAAAAGACCACCTTCAGGAAGTCTACAGTTCAGTTAACATAAAAATGTCTTAAATGGGGAGTTTTAGATGATGTCTCTAAACACAGGTGGTTTCTTAAAAGAACTTTTTTTTTGAGCCGGTGTGACAGTATTTGATAAACTCTGGTCTACTGTTCATATAAAAATAACTTTCAATGAACCGTTCAAGTCATTTTTTGTAGCTAAAGTTTGAAAATGGTTTCATAATTATTCCTGAATGCTGAAAAAATAAAAATCAATTACCACAAAACCAAAACATTTCAAAGACTTAAAAGTGCAACACCAGTGATACCAGAAATAAGTCATTAAACTAACTGCAAAGTCCAATGGATTTTGATGAATATCATATGTAAATATATATATTAGTGTTAGTATTTTTACGTACTGTTATCTAAAAATATTAAAATAAGCCTGGAATCTTTTTTTCTCGAAACTAAAGCACTTTATCTGATTTTGAAACCTTCACTACCCAACTACTACTGCACAAAGGAGAGTTAAAAGTTCATTTTTTCATTATTAATTTCAGTGCAGTGAAGAGCAGCAATTTGTTTTGGCGAATATGCTAAATTTATAACAGACTTTTTGCAGTTTTTCAGAAAAAAAGAACTAGGGGAATTTATCAAAACCTTCAATAACTGAAATGAATGTGTAAGCTGTAAAAAAGGTGTATAAAGCTGAAAAAGTTGAAAAAGTAAACAACCTCATTAGATACGACTTATGACAAAGCTGTAAGCAAACCAACATATCTTACTCAAATGAAAATAAACTGAAATACATTAGGCACCAGAAAAGGTGATTCAAGCAAACTAATATATACACATATATATAAAGGGTTTCACATACACACAGATGGATGACTTTGCTAGATAAAAAAATAAAACATCAAATTAAGCATAAAAAAATAAACACATTGAGACAGCAAAAATAAAAAAATAAAAAATAAGCTAAGACTGGATTGGTGAAGTCATGCTTTGGTGAAGAGGATTTGACCAATGACAAACACTGTTACATGAAGTTAACTTAGGAGTTATACCTCTGTTAGTAGTGGTTTCCATGCTTGAGGATGCAGACGACCTTGACCTTGTGGCTTGGTGGGAGGTGAAGGTCAGGCCAGATTGGGCAGGAGATTGGGACAGAAAGGACCGACTCATTATTGTTTCGACTGATGAGGGCGAAGAGAAATGGCTACTCTGTTCTGAAAACTGGTGGGTGGTTTTTGAGGACTGCTGAATTGGTACAGGCTGACTGTGTTCTATATTAGGGTTATCCTTGGTTTCCTGGCTTGGAGATTTCTCTTCATCTTCATCCTCCTCACTACTTGGGGATTTCTTTTTCTTTTTCAAAGCTTCCCATTCTGCCATGGTGAATATCTTTTTCTTTTCCTCGTACGGACCAGGTGTCAAGAAAGGCTTTTGTCTATCTTCCTGATCGAAATCCTCAATATTGGAACCAAACTGGTAATTGTCTTCAATGTGAAAGCTTGTCAATTCAGAATGTAAATTATTTTGATAGTCTATGAAGGGGCTAGCTCCAGCGCCCGTGGTTCGGTAGCTATGGTAGTTGTCCATGATATACTTTTTTCCTTTGTTCTCCCATGATTCATTTGAAACCTGCATGATGTCTATGCTTCCTGATTCGCTCCTTGATGAGCCGACAGACCTCATTGTCTCCGCTGACGAACGCGAGAAATTTGAACTGTTTACACTCCACATTGAGCATTCCAATCCACTATCCTTGCCACCGTAGTGCATATCCATTGACTCTAGGGAATCAGCTGATGTTTGCATGACATCCTCTCGCCCAGGTACAGAATCTGTGGATGTCTGCATGACATCGTCGAGTCCACCAAGAGAGTCAATGGAGGTCTGCATGATGTCTGGTACCCCGTGTAGTGAGTCAACAGATGTGATAGATGTCTGCATGGCGTCTTCGGGAAGATGGAGTGAGTCAGCTGAAGTTTGCATTATATCGTCTGGAATGAATAATGAGTCTGACCTGTTGTCTGAAGACTTGAGTTCAAGAGAGTCGCTAGAACGTTCCATGATTCCGTCCTGGTCTTGGAGTGAATCTGTGTCAAACTCTTTTGGTTTAACACCCAACTGTTCACCGAGAGAGTCTGAAGAAATTTTCATAACACCATCTGTCTCGTGGAGTGAGTCAGCATCACATGGCTCCTTGTGGGCAAATATCACACTGGATGTCATTGAGGTTAACTCTGACAAATCCCCATCCAAAGAGTCAACCTCCGCAGCCTCCATCTCATCCTCTTTAGATGTCCGTTTCCTTGTATCATCACTTAATGAGTCCTCAAGGTCATCTCGGCCATCAATTGAATCTTGGTCCATGTCTTTTTTAACTGCCGTAGTCGGAGATTGCTTATTTATGAAGGTTTCTGAGGCACTTTGTTGTGGTAATGTGCCTGATTCAAGGATTGACACAATCTTTTGTGCTTCTGCTTCTAATTCTTGTGCCATAGCCATCTCCTGCTCGAGTTTCTCAAAATCATTAAGTGAAGCCAACGATGAAGTCTCGCTTCGACGCGTAAAACTTTCCGTTGATCCTCGGCGATCATCCTGAAAATCTTTTTCCAGTCGGTCCAGCCCACCCAGTGATGACTTTGATCCAGATATGTCACTACTTTTACTATCGGGAGGGGTGATTTTATCCACTGATCCTGCAGAACCTGACTGACCGATATCATGCTCTAATCGCTCAAATTCAGCAAGAGATGATGTCACTGATATGTCATCTCGTTCCGTGCTTTTGTTGTACATAAATTGTTTATCATCCATAGAACTTGAAAGACTTTCCTTGCCCTCCAATGAACTTGCAGATCCGGAATGTCCAAATTGATGCTCAAGTTTTTCAAATTCCAGCAGTGAGGATGTGACAGATATGTCATCCCGGTCTGCACTCCGACTCAGTAATTTAAATCCTCCCAACCCTGGGCTAGGCATGGGCATGTCAGGCGAACTGTAATGTCTATCTGATGTATCGGATTCCAAATCAGTCTTTTCTAATATTTCAAATCGGTCTTCTTCTGACATCTCTGTGATTACGGACAGTGCATTTTTATCAATGAATTCATATCTTTCATTCTCTGACGAACTAAGATCCTCCTCCTGATTTCTCCAGTCAATAAGAGGTCCATCCAAATCCTCCTCCTCCTTTTCCCCCTTGTATCTCGAGTCTGAGTGTCTGTGATCCCAGTCATGTTTTGAACGTACTTTATCTGCCCATTCCACCATATCCGAGTCTTGGGACTTGACCTTCCTTCCAGTCTGTATCGAGATTGGACAGGAAGTGGCAGCCATTGGCGTGGTTGCTGGTGGTTTAAAATCTTTGTCGCCCGATGGTAGCATGCTTTCGGGAGACAGTTCAACAATAGGTGTGGTTTTCTCAGATTCCTGACCTTTACCCCCGTACACATCCTCTGGTCCCCAATCTATCAGAGGACCCTCTAGGTCCTTTGCAATATCATCATCAAGGTTCATACCCATAATGTCTGAATGAAATGAGGATGTCATTGATGCAAAATCATCCATCCTGTCCCCATCTTCGTGGCCCTCCTCATTTGCAGGAACAACTGTTGTGAAACTGTCGA
The DNA here is from genome assembly GCF_002113885.1 of Mizuhopecten yessoensis. Classification (NCBI taxonomy): domain Eukaryota; kingdom Metazoa; phylum Mollusca; class Bivalvia; order Pectinida; family Pectinidae; genus Mizuhopecten; species Mizuhopecten yessoensis. The sequence continues at coordinate 822,383 of NW_018403506.1, read as the reverse complement.
GACTTGAGTTATCATCGTGACTAAGGGAGTCGCATTCACTTTCTGATCTTGTCCTTCCAGTATCCTCCTCCCTTTGATCATCATGGTGGAGAGGTTCAGGCTTGAAATGGTCAAATTTGATTTCCATCTGTTGATTTTCCTCATGATGTGTAACTTTCATAGTGGAAGTTGGAGCTCCAAAATGGTCAAATTTCATTTCGACGGGTTTATTTGTTTGAGTTCCAAAATTCTCAAAGGCTTCATATTTAATTTCTTGACGTTCTGTTTGTTTATCGGATCTCGACTCAGCACCAGCCTCTGTCTTTCCTGGGGAGGAAGACAAACTTTCTACCATGCGAGACAACGCTGAAATCGGCTTTGGAATTACAGCGGCTGTCACTGAGTCGGTCTCATCTAAAAAATGATGGGTGACTTTTGTTGTTAAATCTGTTGATTGTTCTAGTGTTGAGGACTCTTCTTCCTCGTGTGTTTCCTCATAACCGTCCAGAGAATCCTCGTCCTGGTCACTGTCATGGTGCTGACCTTTATCCTCCCGATTGATCTCGGTTTCTAGACTCATCATATCCGCCATAGCAGGAGAGTGTAGTTGGGGTACAGGTGGCTCATCTTCCTTGTCCAGTGAGTCATGGAACAGATCATCTGCTTCTGAAACAATGGTGTCTCTGCCCGAGTCAGTGAGATCAGTGTGTGCAGGAACGGTGAAGGTGAGAGGACGAGAGGAAGACTTGATCACCATTTCTTCCTCTCGACCATCCTCCTCCATGGAGTCTTCCTCCTCGGGGATACAGGTCTTGCCAGCATCTACTAAGTCGCCTCGTTCAGACGCAACTGCCATTGCTGTTCCTATGGCAACCTTTTCTAACCTTTCTTCCATTACCATGTCGTCATCTTCCTCTTCCTCTGGAATGCATTTGGTTGTGATAACTGGTTTCTGGTGTTCGGAGGGTATTGTCTCTGAAAAAGAGGATTGTGTAGGTACAAATTCTTCAGCTACTTCTTCCTTGTCTTTGGGAGTTTCCTGGTAGCAAGCAGGGTAATCCTTTTGTTCTCCTTCCTCCTCCTCTTCCTCATGGAGATGCTGGGTTATTGTGATAGAAGGGATGTCCTCAGAAATTTGTTTTGTCAGTTGTCGAGTTGACGAGGAAAAAGTTGAGGAAGAAACTTTTGATGAAGACGAGATAACAGTGAAGCTCTCCGTTGTTTCAAGACTAGACGTAAATTCCCTAGATGTAGAAACCGAGGTGGTTTCCTCTTGCTCAAACTCAACGCTAGATGATGAAACCTTGGTAAATTCTTCTTGTTTAAACGCAACATTTTCCGACATATCAAATTTCTTCTCTTCTTTGGTTTCAACATCATCTGTCATGAAAAATTTGTCTTCGTCCTCACTTTCCCTTAGCTTGTCACTTTCATCTTTATCTCCTTGAAGTTCAAAATCATCAGTCATGATAAATTTATCTTCATCATCCTTTTCCCTTTCCTCAGGTTCCTCTAGTTTATCATCGTCGTCTGTCGTAACTTTGGCCTGTGCTTCTGTTAAAACTGACTCTACAAACTCGGAGGCGGTAACAGCGATTTCTTCCCTTTCTTCACCTTCCTCTCCCGGAAGATCGTCATCAAACTGAAACATGTGTTGTTTCGTGTCCACAGGAGTTGGTGTTGTAGGTCGTTCTAAATCAACAAGGTCAACTTCAAATTCAAAATTGTCTGAAGGGTCGTCTTCCATATCCTTGCTTCCACAAATTAACTCGAGATCTTTTGACTGTCTGCCGGATGATTCCTGATCACTTGTGTCCTTATTGAAGTCAAGAAGCAGATTTTCATCGTCTTTATCATCCGGTTCTTCACCCTGTTGCATAAACGTTTCATCTGGTTTGTAAATATCTTCTTCCATGAATTCCTCTTGAAGATACTGTTCATGTTGATACTCCTCATTTAGGTATACCTCTCCAGTGAATTCTATAGTGTCCGGCATATTAAACCCGGCCATGGAACTGTTGGTTGCAAAACTAGCTGATGCATGCTCATCAGGCACTGAAGTGGTTTCTTTTTCCAAAAGCTCATCTTTGACAACCATTGTAACGTCTACCATCTCAAGAGCCCGTTTTCCATGGTAGATTTCCTCTTTCTTTAATTCAGGTGATTTTTCTTCCAATTTGTGTTCCTTTGGGGGCATTTGTGATTCTAGCCCGATAAGGTTACCCTCGGACGATGGTTCCCCGATGTCGTCACTGGCGTCGTAGTGGGTATGGGACAGTCCTGAATCGTGTTGTTCCTCTGTATTAAAGACGACATTCTTCGATTCACTTTGTTCAGATACATCATCATCTATTTGAGACGTAAGACCTACGAACGAATCAGATTCTGGTTCTGTGTCAAAACGTCCCGAACCTTCCATCTGTGATATTGAAAGCGAGAATGCACCTGTCTCTTCAGACGGCATGTCCAATCCGTATAGTGTTTGATCCGAAGACAAGAGTTGGTCTCCAGGAGGCAGAGCAATTTCTTCCATTATACTTTCAGTGACTTGTGATTGTGATCCATACATGGTATCCTTCGGTTCATCTTGCTTTGCCTCGTCAACTTCACTGCATAATGTTTCCTCTAACGGTTTTTCTGGTGTTTCCTCAACCTTGAATCCACTGTCCTGGTCTGTGTGCTCAAGAAAATCACTCTCAATAGCTGCAGCGGAACTTTGCGCAGACGACACCGAGGACATTGACTGGATTAGATCAGGTTGACTCTCCATTGACTGAACCATTTCTGGTTGTTGCTGTTCAGGCTCAGGAAGGGCGTGATCCACTGATTCTGTGAAGTCAAAGTCAATTTCTGGGTTGTATTCTACCTCAGTTGGTCCATTTGGAAGACAAACTGCCTGGTCCTTCTCCGTGACTTCGTGTAGGTCCCCAACTACTGTGGAGTCCTGAATTAAGTCTGGGAGAAATTCAGACGGTACATGATCAAATGGGGATCCCAGTCCCTTCTCACTAGGTTCACTACTGACAGGGGATGAATGCTCGAAGGAAGATTCACTCTTAACTTCGGGCAGGGGAGGAGCTGTAGGTTCAAGTGGGGACAAGTCATAGGTCATAGCCATATCTTGTTTCTGTTCAAACTCAGCATAAAAGTCAGCGGTTCTGAGCTCTGAGAAACTACTGGTACTAGTTGTCATTGATTCAAAAGACTTCATCATTTCCACTGTCTTCATATCGTCAATATACTGGTCGTATCCTTGCAGTTCACTGGGAGACATGACTTCAAATGGTGACCCGTTATCTGTGGAGTCGTCTGTGATAACATGTGTTACAACTGCTGCCTCAGCTCCAGCACTTTCTGATTGGTCTGACAGTGTCACTAGAGGTTCCTCGTGTGCTTCTTCCGATTGCTTGAGCAGTTTTTCATCTTTGTCTGCCTCATCTTGAAGCTTAATCGCTGCTCCTTCTAGGTCTGGACGTGTTTCATGAACAGTTGACATGTCCTTTGGTGTAGGGGCTGGGGGCGAGGGACAGGATTCAACAGAGCCGGAACTCTTGTCCAGTAATCTTCCCCGATGACCTGAGGCATCCGACACCATAAGTAAATTCTTGGAAGCTTCTTCATCAGCAGCAGCCTCAAACACATCATCTTCGGGACTTGAAAGTATTGCTTTAGTAGTACTCTGTACAGGCAGAAACTGTTTTTCTACACTATCAGGTGACATATCATATGAAGCGACGACGCGAGAAACACGTCCTGAGTCCAGATCATAAGATGCCGCTAATATTGTTGGCTCCATTTCCGAGGATGATGTGGAAGTTTTGACAAGATCATCACTGGATACTGAGGGGAGATTTTGAACCTCTGTTTGAAATGTAACTCGTTTTTCAACATTTTGTTTCACATCTGTATCAACTTGTTCCTCTGGGAAATCATCCTGAGGTGTTTCCTCGATAGGGGATAGCTTCTCCTCCGTAGTATCGCCACCAGTTTCGGAAGACTCATAAATTTCATTATCGGCCAGGGCCTTGCCCAAACACGGTAGAGCCATGGGGAACTTCAGTGAGGACTGGGAGTATGACTGGTTCTCTTCCTCATGCATTTCGGTCATTGGTACATATGTTGCTGCTATATCCCTAGATGGGGAATGTGAACGATCACCTTCTTCATACTCTTGTAGCATTTCCTGCTGGGCTAGGCGAGAGGCTCGACTCACAACTTCTGTGTCAATTCCCGTCGATTCCTTCACAGGAGTGAGCGACATTTCTGTGGTCACGTCGTCACGAGCAAACAGTTCTTCCCCTGTGAAAGTTTCTGTAAATTGAGAGGAGTCAATCATTGAACGATTGATGGAAGTGTCTAATGAAGTCTGTGCTGTCATATAGGATGAGGTCATAGTGTCGGAAGCTTCAGAAATTGCTGACAAACGTTTTCCCTCTTTTGTAGAATGATCTGCGAAAGTACTGGTTCCCTGCGAGAGATAAGTTCTTTCGTTAAGACTGTAGGCTTCATGTGATATCTCTGGATAGGCCATCGTTTCCATATCCTTGGCTTTCAAATTCTCTTGATCCTTCCGTCGGGTTTCCAAGATGCTGGCAATGACTAACTTTTGATGTGTATCTGTGATGTTGTCATGTGGTTCAAACTGTACCGGAGATTGATCATAGTCTATTTCAGTCAGTGTTACTTCATTATCGTCCATACTATTCTCCTGTGGATAGTAGTGCGTGTCCTCCTCCAGTGAAAGAGCAAATCGCACTCGCTGAGTTCGGGGCTGGTGAACCGGTGTTGACTCTTCAGACTGATCAACACATGTCACCCTATCATACTGAGTTTCCTCTTCACGGTCACGCAGGAAGAACGTTCCAAGGTCAATAGATTGAGCACTAGTAAAAGTAGTTTTCTTTTCTTGTTCTATCAATGAGTCAGAGAACTGGCGCTTATATTGATGGGCAACTTCCCACGGAAGACTAACATACTGGCCAGAAGTTTCATCAAATACTTCATTGTTTCCATCGGAACTTGTCTCCGATGAAGTGTCAACAGGTAAGTCCATTGGAGGAGGCACTAAGTGCTGATCCTGTGTTTGATTTACCATGGTTACTTCAACTGTTTCCTGCTCTTTCGATTTACCCTCTGAAGGTTCATGGCTTTCTTCATCTTTTGGCACTTCCTGCCATGTCTTTTGAACAGATTCCTCTCTGAAATGTTGAGTGACTTTTTCTACGGTCTGACTCTTAAATACATCTTGTGTAACATGTTTTATCTCTTTGTTTTCTTCTGAGTGAAAGACATGTTCCTCATTGCGTACGTCATAAGTAGATTGTTTGGTTTCTGTGTGGGAAATGCTGGAGCTTTGTCGCGCAAATTCCAACTCTTCTGCTTCCTGTTCTGTAAGGGAAAACGACCGGAGTTTTTCTTCCAGATCGGCTGGAGATATGGCTCCTTCAGACTTGTATGATTCTTCAGATGACACAGAGATCTTCTTTTCAGTTGAAGAAATTGTCTGTTTTTCATATGAACTAGATACAGTTTCTTGCTTTTGTTCTGTAATTTCTTGCCGTTGTATTGTCTCTTTTACCGTTGGATAAGTAAATGGTGAAGGGATATTTTTCATAAAATCTTTATCAAAGAAACTTGTATGATGTCCTCCTTCCTCATCTTCCTCTTCATATTCTTCCTCCTCTCGAAAGAAATCTGATGGAGATACACCTACGGTTATGGCTGTCATGTTGGCCACCTCGAGGGATTCTCTTTCGACTGGGGATACCTCATCATCATTCAGACTGGGTGACACATTCTCAGGAGGGGTATCGTTGAAAGAAAAAACCGTGTTTGGTAGACTAAACTCTAGGTCTAATTTGGGTTTGGGTGAATGTTTGGGAGATGGTCTTGGTGAATGTATTGGAGAGTGCTTAGGAAGGGGCGAGAACTGCTCTTCAACGTCGGTTTCCTCTGTTTTGCCTTCACTGCTATCACGAAGCTCTGCAGAAATTGAGTCACAAACAAACATGGATTACAGGGTTAGTTAGGATCCGAATCAAGTTGAGTTATTTTTTTGTATTTTCATACAAGGATTTGTTAGATATTAATTTAGAATTTTCTTTTTGTTATTCAAATGTAAGATAATTAATTAAACAATATCATTCTATTTTAGATAACAATTTCTGTATATAAACACTCTGATGTTTTTTCTGATTTTATTCCCCCCCCCCCCCCTCCGAAACCAAAACGGAATATGCACCGACAATACATTTGATCAAAACCTGATCATCAGATATAGTTTTCACAATATCTTTTTGAAATTTCATGTTTGCTGTTTAATATACAGAAATTCTTCTACATCGCTCTTTCTATTTTCCCCTATCTACGTATCAGTAGATATAATCCGTAAGTTTGGCAAAGATTTCAACTTATCATACGAAGCAGTTTAAAATCAACAGACATAATAAGATAACCAATCACAATAGTTCACAGAACACAGTAAAATCTGCAGGTACACACAGAAAATTTGTTTGGCATCAAAAGATTTATATATAAATATGAAAAGGAAGAGAATTTACCAAAATATCAAAAGATGTCCAAAATATCTAATTTTGTACTTTTTAATGAATACATTTTAAAATAATTATAATTTCTTCTAATATTCTTTTTTTGAATATTAATCGTTATAACAAATCTTTAAAAAATATGTTATCACTCCAGTTTTGTAAATCAAAAATGACAAAATGACAAAATTTGACAAATCTGAGTTGCATAACATAATCCATGCCTTATATAAGTTTTCACCATAGTACAAAATTAGATATATCTCTTTCACCGTCATAAACTTAAAATATACAAATTTTCACTGTGGACAGATTTGGCAAAGTTAATATTCAAATGTTTGGGATTGGCTTAATACAGATACATTCTAATAGAATATCTTTATAATAATTACTTGAATTTTATCAGTCAGACACTGGTAATTCCCAACCCCTTCTCCATTAAATTGCTTTACAGAATCTTTGTAAGAAATGTAGAGAATGAACCAAACATTTATCTTATTTCTATGATTGCAACATAAATCAGAATTATGAAATTTGCTGTCACAAAAATAGCTGTTAACAGAGATTAGAAAATCGAGATTGATAGAGTAATAGGTATCAGAATGATTATTTACCTATAAATGTTCATGTTGTGAAAATATGCATATCAGAAGTGTCATTTTATTTTTATTTCCATGCCAAAAAAAATAAAGGTGAATTGAAATAACTGTCACACAAGGAAAACAAATTTTAAGAAAGTAACTGAATTCAGTTTGGACTTTTAATTTGTTATAAGAGCTAAGAACTAATAATATCAAAATAAATTACCTGGTTTTTCTTATGAATATTCACAATTTGTTTTAATAAGTAATCGCATGATGTTTTATCCTGATGAAAATTCATTGATACTTGTTAATGAATAATTTAAAACTGAGTTTCATTTTTGTTTTGTCCAAAATAGAAACTATTTTTTTTTGCAAACAACTATGGTTGAATTTAGCTTGTGTGACAGCGAGACATAGATGTGGAAAGATCCGGAAATTAAATTCAGCATAAAACTGAAAAAAATATATGAAACCAATTTAGCATCAATAGTTTGACCACAATGCTATGAATGACAAAATGTGGAGTTAAATACCTTCTTCATTTTCATCAAAGTCATCCAGCTGAGCGTCCTCGGAACTCGAAGAGCTTTCGTCTAAATTATCGTCAACCTTATCAACCCTCTCCTGCTCCTTAGTATCGACTTAGCATTAATTTAGAGATAAACTTGTGGTCACTAGTATGTAAATATCAAACAAGAAATCTTCGTAAATAACATGCCAGGATAGTGATCAACATGCAGTCAATTTTTTTAACCCTTTCACCACTGTAGACCATAATGGACTCATCCATATCAATGCATGGAAGAGTCTACTTAAGTTGCATAGTTGTGACAGGGTTACGATTAATACAGATTCCTTAGGCCCTATTCTGCCTAAGATAGACAGAAAAAAAGTAAAATATCACTGAATTAATACAAGACTTTCTAGAGATTAAAACTAGAAATATCACTTAATCGATTGTCTTTATTATCAAATCTGAAATAAGACTAGAAATACAAATATATGATATGCTATGTAAAATATAAATTGATAATTATATTACATGGACCTTGACCTGGATTCTAACCAAACATTTGAAATATGTTTAATTTTCACTTCGAAATTTGAAGCAACTAGACAACATAACACTGGAAATGCAAAATTATATCAATATCATTTTGACCATAACCTTTGACCTCCTGATATGAAAAGTATACACATTTTAAACAGATTTGTAAGGCAATTTCAGACATAAATCTTAATTGTTCTATTGTTCGATGAAAAGACAGAAATATAAATATTTCACATGCAAAAAAGTACTTCTTAAGTTACAGTGAAAAATATTTTATGATAACAAAATTGAAAAATACATTGACCTCTATGCAACAAAAAATCTTCTTACCCCGTTCCACAAAACGTTCAGAGTTAAAGTGCTTTGACAGTCAAGTTGATTAAATATCTTGGTATCAATTTATTTTTTTGTATAGGGGAAAGTACTTTAACGTAATAGAGTTTTATGAATTTTGTTCTTTCTAATAGTTTACAATAGGGTTACATAAACAACTCAGGGAAATTGAATATCCTTCTGAATAACAGTTATAAAAGGCTTTGAGCAGAGAGGTCATTTTAGGAAGGGGAATCAAATATTTAAAATATAATACGGGTATTAATATTTTCACATTGTATCCGATTACAACAATTATATATATTCTACAATAGTGGAAGTTATTTGCATGCAATGATCATCGAAATGAATTATCAGAAATCATTTCTATAATGAGTAATCTCATTTGATACAATTCTCTAAATGAAAACGAGATAGAAAAAAATAATGAAATTTCTTCAAAAGTAATATACATCCATATTCCTGCAACAGAATAAAATTCATTAAAACAATTAACTAAAACAAAATAATGTTTAAACATGCAAACATATCATTCACAAGAAAAAGCCATGAAAAAAGCATGTGAAATGCAACAAAATCTGAAAATGGAAAAATATGTGAAGAAATTTCGAGAAAAGAGTGCCTAATCGGTGATTTAAACAATGGAAGCTGATGACGAGACAGATGGAAAAAAGGAGAAACAGTAAAAAAAAAAATTGTCGGCATCCTAGTACCTCTGTTGGTAGTGGTACCACAGACGTTTTGGAAGGCAGTCATATCCGGGGAGGAATTATGTCTCATCCGCCCATCAAGGGGGTTTGGCTCCAACGACAGCTCATAAGATAGGGAGCGCTCTTTGAAGTCCTTAGGACGCAGAAGAGGTGATGACGGGGAGTCTGTGTCAGAGACAAGCTTGTCGAGACCCTCCTCGACAGTGATATATATGGGGCAAGTATGAGTTTTAAATGAAGGCATACTGCCACTAACAAAACTAGACGCCTTGCTCGGAACTTTACTTTCTACGCGTTCTACAAAAGCCGACGAATCTACATCTGGGTTGGGGGGAGGTAACTCACCTATATCATCCTGTGTTTTTCCTCCATCTTTAGCATAAAGCTGTTCATAACTAGAGGTTAGTTCACATGACTGTAAATGGGACTGTGATTGTTTCGTGTCGAAACGATCGCCTATTTCTAACTCGCTTGCATCCATTGAAAGTCGATTTTTCTCCGGGTCCAGAGGTACAGCGTCATAAACATTTTCGTAGCTTGATGATATGTAGCGGTTTGGAGACGAAGCTAGATTCTGGACTTGCATTGGCATGGGAGCCATCTCGGATGTGGCTTTAGGATCAGAGGTTAGTTCTAAATCTCTCCTATCGCTAGATCCAGTGTCATCCGGCAAGTCTTCTGTAATCCTTAGTTCGTTTTCATCAATTTCCTCATCCTCGGCCATACCTATACAGATTACCAAGGGAGTAGTCTAAGTGAGCCTCAATTTACAACACTGTTTATTTTTATCTATTTCAGATTTTTTTGTAATAAAATTATCAAGTGAATATATGATGAATATCATTGCAATTTTTAACTTAAGTGTTTTAGGGATTTCTTAAATAGAGTTTTATAATTTGAAATGAAAAACACCCTAAAATTAATACTGGAATTTTAAATTTATAATTTCATATATATATGTATAGATTTAAACTAATACGGATGATGTCGCAGAAAGTTAATAAATGAATGCAAAAGTTTAATATTGGTTTAAACCGATTTTTAAAGCTTTTAAATTCATTCAATTTAATATTTAGATTTTTCATAATTGAAACAAAATTGGTAAATATTGTAGTTGTATATCAATTACATTAAACTTTTCTCGTAATGTTTTTAATTTTCTTCAGATATATGGGACATCGTATTAGGTACTACTGCAACTGACATTCCCTATGTAAACAGCACTCGACTAACATTGATCACAGAAGTGCATTGACGCCATGCAATATTTGTAGATTCCACGGTTAGATCTAGCTACCAATACTCATTGAGTTCAATTTTGAATCTTAAATCACTCCATTCCTTTTTTGGTGTTAAACGATATGTTTCTTTCTTTCAGAAACTAAATATGCAAAAAGAGTGATGAATGAAAAAAAAAATGATACAATGCAAAATAAAAAAAAATTGAACTTAAAAACAGATTTACATGTACATTGTGAGTTATCTACCTTGGTCATGCAGTTGATCCACATGCTTAGGTGCCACTTGAAGGTCATCCTGGTTATCCATCTCTACCATAAGAATCTCGTCCTGATCTGCCAGACCGAGAACTCTATTGAGCGTATCCTGATCCTGGGAAGTGATGAGCGTGAATTCTGAAGGAGATGGTGGACAGTCCAAGGGTTTGGATTCTAATGAATTCAAATCATCCATCTCTTCATCATCATATTCTCCCTCGCTGTGTGTGTCTATGTTGTCTTCCCGGTCGTTGATGGCCTCTGTCATTCCTTTTTCATCCGAGAAGAATTGCTGAGTGTCCACCTTTGCTTCATCCTGTTTAGCGACATATTCATTGACATTCTGTCCCTCCTGAAATGTTTCTTCGCGGCTATGTGACATTATTGTCTGCTCAATGAAGATCTGTTGAGAAATATCTGTAGACATTCGGCCCTCGGGCTCCTCCCGTTCCTCCATGTCCATATTGATTTCCTCAACGTGTGTATTGTCATCAACATCAGTGTCAGTTTCAAGGGTGTAAGAGCTAGGTGAAAGTGGGCGTTCGTCCGTACTCTGTGGTGTGTCGGTTCCATGCTCACTAGGAGTAAATGTTGATGCCATTACTTTTGATTCCATAAGGAATGACGAAGATTTCAAAGAAGACTCCTCCGTACGTTTTTCATACGTGGATTCTGATTGGACAACTTTCTCTGTGGAGTAAGCGGATTGAGTCACCTGTTCTACGGAGGATTCTGACCGAATGATTTCATCCAATTCCTCCTGTTCGCGTCTAATTTCGTGTTCAAATTCATCAACTTGTGCTGCGGAAAATTTGCGGGAGATCACAGGATCATCAGTGCTTTCTGATGATTCCTGTGTATGGTCGTCTGTATCATCCTCAGTCTGCCCAATCCCTGTTTCCTTCATGTCATCTTGCCCCACCCCCTCTCCACGTGGACCTTCGAGAAGGTCATCCTGTTGAGAAGATGGCTGTGTGTAACCTCCAGGCACATCAAAAATCTGATCTGGGAATTGAGTTTCATTTTGAAGAGAACGGTCTCCTGTTTTGTGTTCTTTCTCGAACAAATCTCCAGTACGGTCGATACAGATGAACTCCTCAGTCCTGTCAATGAATCCCTCCTCAATGCCAAGTCCAGGATCAGAATCAGATTCTGATGAAAACCTGTCCCTTTGAGAGGGTTTTTCTACCTCTATGTCCTGTTCTTTGTCTATATCTGCTGGTTCTGGCAAGTCATGATCAGTGAAAGGGACAGCCATGCTTCTATCACTTTCTATTGGCTGTATATACTCAATGGAGTCTGTCATTGTCTCTACTTTAGATTCTGATCTGTCAATTTCATGTTCTTCATATTGTAATAGGTCAATTTCCTGCTCCTTTTGAGTAACCTCCCTTGTTTCCTCCTGCTGTATTGTCTCCCTTGATTCCTCCTTCTGTTGGAATATTTCCTTTGTTTCCTCCTTCTGTTGGAATATTTCCTTGGTTTCCTCCTTCTGTTTGATTGTCTCCCTTATTTCCTCCTCGTGGAATTCCTTCCTATCTACCTCCATTTCCTCAATATCCTCATGGTTATCACATAAAACATCCTCATCCTTATCTTTCCTATCTACATCCTCTAAATCCTGGCTGTCTTTTGTAACCCTAACAAAGTCCTCAACAACCTGCAAGTCTGCTACAGGCTGGCCATCCTTGTCTATGATTTCTGTAACAGTGTATGTACGTTCTGTTCTTGTGTGTTCACGAATAATCTCAGTGTGTAGGTCTCCTTCCTGTTTTTCCTCAGTGTAAACAGTGGTCGTCGTGGTTTCCAGGATGCCATCATCCACCTCGTCGTCCTCTCCCTCAATGACCTCAATAACCTCAGCAGTGACCTCTGTGTACTGAGGTTCATCTGCCGGACCCTCGACCTCATCAACCTCAGGGTATTCCTCATCCGATGGAGGCTGTTGTCTGATCTCCACTCTTTGATGGACGAATGGCTTTTCCTCATGCTTTTCCTCTATTTCTTTATAAACATGTGTGTCCTCATCATCCTCCATATAAGGATGTTGCTCACAAGGCCGGTCTTCATGGTAGAGGTGCTGATCGTGCTGATCACCCTCAGAACTATATTCTTTGTCGATTAGTAGTTTCTTGTGGATGTACGATTCTTGCTGCTCATATTCCTGGTAAACAGGTGGATAATCTTGTTCCTGTTCTTTCAAAACTTGTTGTTCTTCCTGTTCATGAGGGAGTTCATGTTCGTCGTGTTCAGAAGAAATGTGTCCATCATAGGGGAGGAAAGTTTGTCTTTCCTGCTCAGGCAACTGTTCACTTTCTTTGAAAACATCTGCATCATTGTCATAACTCTCACGCCGATCTTTATCAAAAGAGTCTTGCGACACCGACATCCTAACAGGTTTTTCTACCAAGTCTTCGTCAGACAGAAAAGAGCAAAAATCAGGCATCACCTGGTGTATAGGTTTGTCTGACTGTTCCTCTTCTTGCTCTTGCTGTTGTTCTGTCTGTGGCGAAGCCCGGTCTGTAGCATAGGGTTCTTCTGAAGTGCACTCTTCTTCTTGATCAGGGATATCCTCATCAGACACAAACTCCTCTTCGGAGTCCATATCATCCTTAAGTTCCTCTCCCTCATCGTCCGAGTCCATGATGTCATCCTTGATCTCCTCCAAGGATTCAATAAGAGCAGCACTTTCCTCCTTGAGGACTTTTTCCTCCTTAGCGATTTCTATTTCAAGGCTTTCAAATTCCTTCTGTTCATTGTCGGATAAATCCAAGTCATCCTCATCCTGCTTTGTCTCTGCAATAAATTCATCTAAATCATCCTTTTCATCATCATGGACCATATCCCCGTCAATTTTTTCTGGTATATGCTCGTCTAAATCTTGAACTCCTGACTCCTGTAGCACATTTTTCTCTTGTGCCTCAGGCTTAAGATGAGAGGCAACTTCCCTGTCTTCTTCATCATCTGCTTCCTCAGCTTTGATAGTGTATGCACTGAAAACCTGTTCATCTCTACTCTCATCAACAAGTTTGAAACTGTCATGAACAAATTCCTCGTGTTGATCTTGTTTTATTTCTTCTTGCATCTCCATGGTGCGATGTTCATAACTTTCCTCATGTTGTTCATATTTGTCGTTGAGAACTTGTTCTGGTTGTTCATATTTGTCCTCATGAGTTTGTTCTGGTTGTTCAAATTTGTCCTCAAAATATTGTTCAGGTTGTTCATATTTGTCCTCCTGAACTTGTTCTGGTTGTTCATATTTGCCCTCATTAGTTTGTTCTGGTTGTTCATATTTGTCCTCATGAACTTGTTCTGGTTGTTCAAATTTGTCCTCCTGAACTTGTTCTGGTTGTTCATATTTGTCCTCATGAACTTGTTCTGGTTGTTCAAATTTGTCCTCAAAATATTGTTCAGGTTGTTCATATTTGTCCTCCTGAACTTGTTCTGGTTGTTCATATTTGCCCTCATTAGTTTGTTCTGGTTGTTCATATTTGTCCTCATGAACTTGTTCTGGTTGTTCAAATTTGTCCTCCTGAACTTGTTCTGGTTGTTCATATTTGTCCTCATGAACTTGTTCTGGTTGTTCAAATTTGTCCTCAAAATATTGTTCAGGTTGTTCATATTTGTCCTCCTGAACTTGTTCTGGTTGTTCATATTTGTCCTCATGAGTTTGTTCTGGTTGTTCATATTTGTCCTCATGAACTTGTTCTGGTTGTTCAAATTTGTCCTCCTGAACTTGTTCTGGTTGTTCATATTTGTCCTCATGAACTTGTTCTGGTTGTTCAAATTTGTCCTCAAAATATTGTTCAGGTTGTTCATATTTGTTCTCCTGAACTTGTTCTGGTTGTTCATATTTGTCCTCCTGAACTTGTTCTGGTTGTTCAAATCCATACTCCTGAACTTGTTCTGGTTTTTCAAATTTGTCCTCCTGAACTTGTTCTGGTTGTTCATATTTGTCCTCCTGAACTTGTTCTGGTTGTTCATATTTGTCCTCGTGAGTTTGTTCTGGTTGTTCATATTTGTCCTCATGAACTTGTTCTGGTTGTTCAAATTTGTCCTCCTGAACTTGTTCTGGTTGTTCATATTTGTCCTCATGAACTTGTTCTGGTTGTTCAAATTTGTCCTCCTGAACTTGTTCTGGTTGTTCAAATTTGTCCTCATGAACTTGTTCTGGTTGTTCAAATTTGTCCTCATGAACTTGTTCTGGTTGTTCAAATTTGTCCTCATGAACTTGTTCTGGTTGTTCAAATTTGTCCTCATGAACTTGTTCTGGTTGTTCAAATTTGTCCTCATGAACTTGTTCTGGTTGTTCAAATTTGTCCTCAAGAACTTGCTCTGGTTGTTCTAATTTGTCCTCATGAGTTTGTTCAGGTTGTTCATATTTGTCCTCAAAAAATTGTTCTGGTTGTTCAAATTTGTCCTTCTGAACTTGTTCTGGATGTGCATATTTGTCCTCAAAATCTTGTTCTGGTTGTTCATATTTGTCCTCCTGAACTTGTTCAAACTTGTCCTCCTGAACTTGTTCTGGTTTTTCAAATTTGTCCTCATGAGTTTGTACTGGTTGTTCAAATTTGTCCTCATGAGCTTGTTCTAGTTGTTCATATTTGTCCTCATGAACTTGTTCTGGTTGTTCATATTTGTCCTCATAAACCTGTTCTGGTTGTTCATATTTGTCCTCATGAGTTTGTTCTGGATGTTCATATTTGTCCTCATGAGTTTGTTCTTGTTGTTCATATTTGTCCTCATGAGTTTGTTCTGGTTGTTCATATTTGTCCTCATGAACTTGTTCTGGTTGTTCATATTTGTCCTCATGAACTTGTTCTGGTTGCTCAAATTTGTCCTCATGAGTTTGTTCAGGTTGTTCATATTTGTCCTCAAAAAATTGTTCTGGTTGTTCAAATTTGTCCTTCTGAACTTGTTCTGGATGTGCATATTTGTCCTCAAAATCTTGTTCTGGTTGTTCATATTTGTCCTCCTGAACTTGTTCTAGTTTTTCAAATTTGTCCTCATGAGTTTGTACTGGTTGTTCAAATTTGTCCTCATGAGCTTGTTCTAGTTGTTCATATTTGTCCTCATGAACTTGTTCTGGTTGTTCATATTTGTCCTCATAAACCTGTTCTGGTTGTTCATATTTGTCCTCATGAGTTTGTTCTGGATGTTCATATTTGTCCTCATGAGTTTGTTCTTGTTGTTCATATTTGTCCTCATGAGTTTGTTCTGGTTGTTCATATTTGTCCTCATGAACTTGTTCTGGTTGTTCATATTTGTCCTCATGAGTTTGTTCTGGTTGTTCATATTTGTCCTCATAAACTTGCTCTGGTTGTTCATATTTGTCTTCATGTGTTTGTTCTGTTTGTTCAAATTTGTCCTCATGAGCTTGTTCTGGTTGTTCATATTTGTCCTCATGAGCTTGTTCTGGTAGTTCATATTTGTCCTCATGAGTTTGTTCTGGTTGCTCAAATTTGTCCTCATGAACTTGTTCTGGTTGTTCAAATTTGTCCTCATAAACTTGTTCTGGTTGTTCAAATTTGTCCTCATGAGTTTGTTCTGGTTGTTCATATTTTTCCTCATAAACTTGTTCTATTTGTTCAAATTTGTCCTCATAAACTTGTTCTGGTTGTTCATATTTGTCTTCATAAACTTGTTCTACTTGTTCAAATTTGTCCTCATGGGCTTGTTCTGGTTGTTCAAATTTGTCTTCATGAGTTTGTTCTGGTTGTTCAAATTTGTCCTCATGAACTTGTTCTGCTTGTTCATATTTGTCCTCATGAACTTGTTCTGGTTGTTCAAATTTGTCCTCATGATCTTGTTCTGGTTGTTCAAATTTGTCCTTGTGAACTTGTTCTGGTTGTTCAAATTTGTCCTCATGAGCTTGTTGTTCTGGCTGCTCATATTGGTCATCTATCAGCTCTGTCTGCCTTGTAGAGACAATGACTTGTATTTCATCCTCGCTTTCCTCCTCCGAGTCTAGGACACCTTCACCCTCGGATTCAGAGGAGAATTCGTGGTCATCGTACAAAGGAGGAGGGGGAGGAGCAGTGAAGATGGTGGCAGGTACTGCCTCGTCATGCTTGATATCGGTGGATACAATCATCTCTTCTACTTCAACTGGCTCCGCCTCCTGTTGTTCACTTTGAAGCTTCTCAGTTTGAATTTGGGGTAAGTCATCAACATTTTCAGAGATATGTTCCAGTTTTGCATCTTGTTCAGCAGGGATGAACTCAGCCTCGTGAACAGTGTCTTTACTCTTTTCCAGAGGAGAGACAGACTCAATTTGATCATAAACAGCGGTTTCCTCTTTCGCTTCTAAAAATAAATGATGATCTGGTTTCTGGTTTTCTTTATCATCATCCTCAAAAGTTTCTTTGGTTTGAAGGCTATGAGCACCGGTCAGGTCCTGGACAGTTTCCAAGGGTTCAATGAAATCAACATTGGTGTATACCGTAGGTTCCTCACTCGTAGCCACGTGTATCTCCTTCACTGGTTCTATATTCTCCTTGTCTTCCAACAAATCCTTTTCCCCTGGAATATCTAGGGAAGCAGATTCCTTGGTTTCCATATGAATCGGTTTGATTTCAGTTGTTTCCTCGACGGAGTAAGCCTCCTGTTTGACTGTAGTAAATAATTCTGTGTGATCTACACTTTCTTGTTTGATTTCAACCTGTTCCTGTTGAATTTCTTTGAAATCTGCTGTTTCGTATTCCTCTTCCTGATCAGATGTTCTGTGATCAAAATTCTGTGACTGATATTCCTCCCAAGACATCACACATTCTGTCTCAATGAAATCTTCTTCTTCTTCATCTTCCTCCTCATCGGTCGCCTCAACCTTTGAAGGTACCTCGTCTATTTTTGGAGCCTCTACAACTATTTCGTGTTCTAGAAATGATGCAATTTCTCTAATACGCTCCTGGCTTTGTTCAGACAAAGATTCCTCTGTCTGTATGACTTCTACCTTTCCCCCTTCCATTTTAGATTCTACATTTTGCTCCGTTGCGAATGACACTTCTTTAGTTGAAGCTTGGACAACTATTTCCTGTTCAAAAAAGGAGGCATATTCCTGTGGAATATCTTGAATTGGTTTGTCCTGTCTTTGATTAAATTCTGTTGTGTCAATTTCCTCAGGTTTTTCATCGGGAATAACAGTAACAGACTCGGATCCTGTCACGAGATCCGACTCCCGCCCGAGAAAGAGATTCTCATCATTTTGTGTAGCACTTTGTTGTTGCTGATCAGACAGATATTCCTCCTCAACACCCGTAGACATTTGAGTGGCCATTTGCAGTGCCTGTTCCCTCTCCTCAGCCTTCAAACTTTGTTCAAGCCTGTCTTGCTTGAACTCAATTGGGCTTTCAATTTCACTACGGTCTGATCCGTTATCAGCAATTTCTATTGTGTCACCAGCAGATGAATGGCTTAGGTCAGAGAGTTCATCCTCCTCTTCCTCCATTCGATTATCAATTCTAATGTCCTCACGAAGAGGGGAAATGTCTCCCATTTCTTGGCTGTCATCTACGTCCATTGGTTTCTCATGTGTCCGATACAGATTATCTTCGTCTTTTATTTCCACATGTGTTATGTGTCTGTTTTGTTCCGTCTTTGAATAAACACTTTCAGCACTTTTTTCCTCCACGTTTTCAAATTTTGTCAATGAAAAGTCTTGATAAGATTTCTGTTCAAATTTGACATTCTTAGATTCAGTAGATTTTTCATGGCTTTCCTCATATTTCAGTTCATCACTTTTTTCTGTATGTGATCTGAAGTCCTCTCTGGTTGTTCTCTCGACGACGCGTTCCTCTGTTTTTGTTATTTTCTGGAAGTGGGGTTCTTCTGAAGTTTCCTCCGTCAAAGACACGTCTTGTTCATGAGGGGATGGAAGACGAAAGGGGACTGCTTCTTCGTCATATTCTTCTTCTATTTCATCTTTGTCAACCACCTCCCAATCATCGTCATCATCTTCCTCCTCCTCACCCTCAGCAGCAGCGGCAACATTTGGACCAGTTTCTTGGTGTGTGAATGATTCACTTACCCATTCTTTTTGTTCGTAAGAAAAATCCTCGTCTGACGGTTTGGTTTCTGTCCCTGAACCATTATCTGACAAACTATCCCTACGAACTTCTTGACGAATTTTCTCAATTTTTGTTTCCATTTTCTGAACTATATTTGCAACAGGTTTAATACTGCGCACAATTGGAGGTGGTACGTCCTCTTCCTCTGAAGAAGACGTCCCATCTGCAATTGGTTGTTTCTTTTCTAAAGCTTCATAAGGTTCGTAAGGTCTATGTAAAATTTCACCACTCTCTTGAACAGTTTTGAATTCTGGTTCCACAACTGTCTCCACGAAAGTTGATGCTGAAGATGTTCTCTCCTTGGAAGATTCAAAAGTCTTTGTCGAAACCCTCTCCTTGGCAACTGTTTCCATAGAAACGACTTCCTCCAAAGATTGTGTCATTACACTTTCCTCTTCAGCATACTTGGTCGAAACCTCCTCTTCAGCATACTTGGTCGAAACCTCCTCTTCAGTGAAAACGGACGAAATTTCCCCCCTGGAAGCCATATCTTCTTCTGTGAACTGTTCACCTTTTGACCCCTGAGAGACAGGTTCAAATTTCTGAATAATTTCGGCCACACTGCGCCGCTTCTCAGTTGACTCGACGTGTACTTCTACATCTACCTCTACACTACGAGCTGTTTAACCATCCACCAAAGTCCCACACAATGCAGCATTAAAAGATAAGGGAGGCAACACATGTTAGTGAATTAGTAAACCTATAAAAGTGACAGTTTACACAGTTATCTCCCCTAGTTGGAGAGAATAAAAA
Organism: Mizuhopecten yessoensis; assembly: GCF_002113885.1. NCBI lineage: Eukaryota > Metazoa > Mollusca > Bivalvia > Pectinida > Pectinidae > Mizuhopecten > Mizuhopecten yessoensis. The sequence goes on along the minus strand of NW_018403506.1, from coordinate 802,866 downwards.
GAGAGTTGTCTTCTCTTTTCCATAAAAGCCAGTTACCTTACAGTTTGATCAGTGCAGGGCTGGCCTTTCCTGTAAGGAGCTTGTGAAAAATATTAGTTGGATTAATATTAATGAACTGAAAATACATTGGGCTAAAATGCAAACTACGTCATGATGGAACTCAATTCCAGGGACACAACTCTAGCTAAAAACAAACGATGTTAATGATTCAGCATAATTCACTCCTTGCAATCTACATAAACTCCTGAAACACAAGACAAGTTTGAAGTACATGCACAGCAATTTGTGAAAGACTGAAAATAATGATTTTATTAAATTGTGTATATATTGGTGTTACACTAAAAGTGCCACACAAACATACACTGTATATGCTGGTGTAACATTTTGTTTACATTGGTATTAAACTGGTGTTACACTAAAACACTGGTATTACACTATGTTACACTAAAGTACACTACATGTGTCACACAAACATAAACTGATATGGTGGCATCACACTTCTCTTAAATAGGAGTGTTACTCTAAAATCAAACATGATATTACGCTGATGTTACTCTAAAACACACTGGAAATATGCTGGCATCACACTGGTGTTACACTGTATACTGCTTCACACTGATTTCATACTGGAAGTATGCTTCGAATGCACTTCCAATATAAAACAACATGAATCAGTTCCTTCATACAAAAAGACACATTTCAAAACAATGTAAGGTTAGAAATAAGTCAAACTCATGAATATTCAAATCAACAGGATGCTTCATTCTTTCCCTTAAAATGCAAAATATATAATTTATATTAATTTTTGTAGTAATAAAACAATAATGCATTCTTATACAAAGTAAGAATGCTGTAAACAAGGTGTCATTTTTAACAGTGAAATCAACCATTTAAAACAATTTTCACATATCCACTTTTACAAAAAATAATTAAATAAGTCAAAATTATTTATGTTTTCTAAATTTCAATATGTATTTTACGTAAATGGACGCTTGATGAAGAGAAGCCCCAACAATCCAGCCATTTTGGTGAATTTCAAACAAAGGTGGTTGGCTTATAATTATAAGATATCAAGATTACTGGGATTGTTTTTTTCTAGGAAATGTCTCCAAAATATATATACATTTAATGTACAAACAGTGACACCTTGTTTCTCATCATCGTAATAAACGTTCATATCAACTTCCTGTCACATGATCGCCACCAACCAATCAGGTCCAATTCTTAATATTTTAAGCAGAATAAAACAATATTTAATTTTATAATATTTTAGATTTTTGTCTGTCAGAAATCTTGTTGTTCATCTCTACAAGTCAATAACTGTAGCATGAACTGATAAAGAATTCAGGTAATTATTTTTTAGTCATAGCTGTATTTGATTTCCAGCATATTTGTCCAAGCTTGTGAATTTCTCTGTGAAAAGCTTTATCTGTATATCATCAAAGAGGCTCAATTGGTGAAATCTAAAGCATTGTGCAGTCTCTCGGGACAATCTTGAGACTTTTTTTTTTTTTTTACAAAATTTTAACAGTCAATGTTTGGACCCAAGTGATCAGGCAATTAATACGGCAGTGTTGAGCGTGTACGTAGATTTACGTTACATGCCGGGAAACGTAAATACTGACTGGGGGCAAACACTACAACAGGCACTGAAACAGAGTGAGACGCTACAGGAACATTAACGTGTTTTGGCTATAGTGTTGAACCAGTGTTGCTGCTGCAGGCTTAGTAAACAAGATGGCTACCTGTGTCTTCGACTGGAAAGGCACTGTCTCGGTATTCGGAATCTTCTTCTATACGGAAAAAAATTGGGATGAATGTCATATGATGCAATGAGAAATATAGAAACATGAAATGAAATGTATTATATATGAAATCTGAAAATGCAAAAACAGTAAAATCATTTTAGTCTGGACGGCTGTGGATTTTCGGAAGAACACATTTTGAACAAAATATCATTGACCTGATTCAAAGGTTTGAATTGTGAAATTACAGAGGCCAGACTAATAAGATTTGCAGTGTATACACAAAATTTGAATTCATCACAATAAAAGTTAGACTATATGTAGACTTTCAAGATATACTTAATTTCTTGTTAAAGAAACATGTTTTTCTACTAAATTCCAATCCTAAATGAACAGATACAGGGTCAATAATGCCAATACCTCTAACAGAAAGTTTACAAGTTAACTAATACATGTACCGACATGCTGTGCAAACAAATTTGAAAGAAACTGAACTTACAAAATTGAAACATGCTGGCTAAGTACATTAAGATCCTAACACCTTATTTTAATATTAATTTCATGCATTAACTTGATTTCATCATCGATGTCATGCTCATGGCTATATGCTGCAAGTTTTCAACATTTGTTAACTTTTCAAAATTTTTATTCAACAGCTTACATATTTTTATAAGTATTTATATCATGCAATATAATTTAAATCCATATATCACTTCCTGTGCATGATTGCTAAATAATTGCCAACATAATGGCTATTTGGCCATAACTTATTCATAATGAAGAATGATCACGTTGAATTAACTTTGAGATTGCTAAATTCATTCCTCATTTCTGCGTTTAATTATTAATCAATTGTTATTGATTAATGAAAATACTTGAAATCAAATAAGTATAACATTTTTCTTTTCCTTTTTTTATCTTAGGATGTATGTTACCTTGGGCATTTATACCCGAGTTTGAGTTATCTTCCTTCAATAACTTTTATATAGAATTCAGAATAATGGTATGCCATTTGTAAAAGAAACCTGGCAATTTCTTGAGGAACTCTTATGTAATGAAGATACAATGAAAGCTAGCTTGTATCCTTAACATATAACTTATTCCTTCTTTCCGGTTGCTGATAAGGTTTTTTCACACAAGAAAAAAACCAGAATTCCATTTGCATAGCAACTACGAATGAAAGTGCTTCTGAGGTGTGTTACACCTAAAACACGAAACGATGATATTTTTGACGAATTGCCAAGGATTCTGACGATATTTGACAAATTGCCAAGTCTAGTAATCCTAAGGTCAGCACTCTACTTAGATAGTGGATAATGATGTCACTTCTTATATTTTGGAATTTCTCAGCAGAAACTGAACAAATATTACAAAAAAAATATTGCAATAAATAAATAAAATCTTCATAACTTTTTGTTCGCAAATACTACTTACAAAAGTAAAGAAACTCTATCATCTAGGATTTTTGAGATAAAGTATATCTGTTTTACTTAAATATCACAGCGGAAAGAACTATAACATGTATATAATTTCTTTTCTTTTCTGGATTTACCTGCCACTTACAATACAATGTTTAAACACTTTCAATACATGTTCACTAGTGTGAAGTGTATACCAGACTTTATATGAATTCATTACAAGGTCCAGCAATACAATATCACAGGGTGTAAATACAAACATACGGTGGAGTAGAATATAGAAGTTAATCTTGGGAATGAAGAGGTTTCCGTGGACAGGAGTGGAAACAGAAAAGTCAACCACAGACAATATCTAATATCTAGGACCGCTCTGGAAATCGTATCATCCTCGTACGAAAACAAGGCATCTTGGGAATGGAACAGAAAATGTTACCCTGCACCAAACAATATACAGGTACTGTTATCCTGTATCAAATTCCTACACAGAACCAAAAATAAACCAAAAACTGAATAATTTGTAATGATTGGAAAAGAAATAATTCTGATACAAGATGCACTTATATTAGCTTCGTGTTGTTTCATTGATAGATGATGAGATTGTATCTAAAAAAAAATGGACTCGCGAGACAGCAGCAAAATGTTATTCAATATTCTGTATCATTTGGATTATAGACAATAAAACAATATCCTGTCATGTTTAGACCATAGACAATAAATAACAGTCCTTAAGGATAGGAACATCGACAGAAACGCAATAGTCTATAATATACATGTATAAACCATAGGCAGATAGACAATATCCTGGATGGGACAATATATGTTGTAATGTTTAAACCATAGACAATGAACCTATACCAATACCCTGTAAGGATGGGACAATAAAATGTTTAGACTATTGACAATGAAACAATACCCCATAAGGACGGGACAATATACTGTTATGTTTAGGCCATTGACATTAAAACAATAACCCATAAGGTCGGGTCAATATACTGTAATGATTAGACCGTTGACAATAAAACAATACCCCATAAGAACGGGACAATATACTGAAATTTTTAGACCACTGACAATAAAACAATGCCCCATAAGGATGGGACAATAAAATGTTTAGACTATTGGCAATGAAACAATACCCCATAAGGACGGGACAATATACTGTAATGTTTAGACCACTGACATTAAAACAATAACCCATAAGGTCGGGACAATATACTGTAATGTTTAGACCAATGACAATAAAACAATAACCCATAAGGACGGGACAATATACTGTAATGTTTAGACCATTGACAATGAAACAATACCCTGTAAGGATGGGACAATATACTGCAATGTTTAGACCACTGACAATGAAACAATACCCCATAAGGACGGGACAATATACTGTAATGTTTAGACTGTGGGCAGAAGCACATTATTTTGTAAGGATGGGACTATAGACAACAGCACAACAGTCTGTACAATTTGGACTATAAATAATAAAACAACACCTTGTGCACTTCTGAACAGAAAATCTAGGACAGACAATATCAATAAATATTCACATCAGCACAACAAACCAGGGACACTGTGCTAAGAGAGAGGAACTACAGATGGTGCTGAGAGTTATCTAACCTGTTTTTATCCCAAAATAGGAAACATAATCGTCATCATCTGGGGGAACACTGTGATCCTCTGTGATAGTAATAGTTGGTGTATCAGAGGAGTTCTGCGCTGGGGTTACTGAAATATTCAAAATGGCAGACCCGTTGCATTTTGGGAGGATGTCTCAAAATAATTTCTACTTGTTTACTATCTTGCACTTGGAAATGCTAAGAAAACTGTAATATGGGTGACTAATGTAGTTCTAAATTAAACATAATTTCCAAGGTTTCCTGAAATGAAATTTATGGACAATTTTGTAGAATGTGTCAACATTTTTCCACTTAATTATTAGCACCTGACAATGTTCAAAAGGTGCAAGGTGGGTATTTTAAAGAGTTATTAGTCAAATATGACTTTTTCTGCTGTTTTCTATTAAGGCAGCCTACAGTACTTAAACACTAAACTTTTTTTCATTTTAAAGGTATTAAAAGGCACAAATAATCAAAATAAATGAAAAGAAAATAAAAGATTATTTTTCAAACAATCCATGTTAAATTATGCAAATAAAACATAACAAGCTAGCAATGATCTACATTGTTTATCAAAACAGTAGCATGCATATCGTGTCGTAACTAAGGGACATAACTCCTGGTGAATCTCCATCGTCACTGTGTCTCATTCCATCATATAATGTGAACATGCATTTTGCTTAAATTTTGTATGCAGTAAATCGGTATAAATGGTGGATTTTTCCTCGATTTATTCATTTGTAATAATTCACTGACATGTTATATACCATCTAAGAAACAGAACAGCTAGCTTTTACTGATTTTGACATTTATGATTTTTATGTCATCTGATGCTTATTTCTATTGAAGTTTTGTGGTGTCTTGTCTAAAGCTGATATGATTTATTTTCTTAGCTGACACTAACATTTTCTGTCTTCATTTGACAATAACTTATATTAATAGTCACTTTTCCAGTCTCTATTTGATAATCACTTGTATTTGACATTAACTAATATTTGACAGTAATTTTTCATGTCTCTATTTGACAGTAACTTATATTTGACAGTCACTTTTCTTGTCTCTATTTGACAGTAAATTTTCCTGCCTCTTTTCCAGTCTGTATTTGATAGTCACTTGTATTTGACAGTAATTTGTATTTGACAGTAATTTTTCATGTCTCTATTTGACAGTCACTTTTCTTGTCTCTAGTTGACAGTAACTTTTCCAGTCTCTATTTGACAGTAACTTTTCCAGTCTCTATTTGGTAATCACTTATATTTGACAGTAACTTATGTTTGACAGTAACTTTTCCTGTCTCTATTTGACATTTACTTATATTTGACAGTAATTTTTCCTGTCTATATTTGACAGTTACTTATATTTGACAGTAATTTTTCCTGTCAATAATTTACTCTCTATATCTGTTGCAATAAGATTCCTTTTTGTATAAATTAAGCAAGCATAAATAACCAGTCTGTGTAAGATAAATTCCTATAATGCAAGATTCTTTCTGAGATAAATGTATCATTACGCCAGGGAAAACAAGCATTTCCTGTTTATATTGTGTAGTATGCATGTTACATACATTCCTTTTGTGTGGTATGTATATTTTACCAAGCGTAAAGTGTGGGCGATCCGTTTCAGCCCCAGTATTCCAGATATATTCCAAAATGCATACGTTGTCAGAAAAGTTTTGTGTTTTTTTTAATTGATGATTAAGTTTACACAAATTATCAATTTCAGAAACGAATTATCCTCCTAGTTACCTTATCCTGACCAAAATAAAGTGTTAATTGATTATTTTACCATTATATTTATCTTATATCCACATCAAGTAATGTAGGCATGATACAGTCAAATCACTTCCATCAAGAGACCACTTAAATCTGATAAATATTTGTAAACTTGGTGAACATCACCTACTGTTAATTAATCAACATGCTTGTATGCATTTCCAACATTCTCTCAATTACGAGTTAAATATTACTGTGGACATTCGACTACATGCGCATTAGCCTCCGTACGATACATCCACGGCAGGCTCGTCACGATTCTACTCTCTATAGTTAATAGCAGTCAGTTAATGGGGGGAATCATCAAGGACTGATACGTTCACAAACGCCACTCCAGACTATTATGAGCTAGAGGCAATACAGAAATATTACTACCTCTGTAGCATTCAGATTCACCAATCACAGTTGGCTGATGAGGGTCGTAGGTGACCTTTTTGACCTTCCGTTTGGTAAATCCACTTTCTTCCAGCTCCTTCCATTCTGTTGTATACATATCAGACATTTCTTAAATGTTTCACTCCCAAAAAGTATTAAACCGACTGAGGCAAGTTTCACACATTAAGGCAATACTTGACAGTTGTCTTTTAGACAGTATACTTGATGTTTACTTTCACAAACAATCATGAATACCAGCGATTGATCAATCAAACTTCAGATGCATGGACAATATATTTAGAAAAATTACTCCATCAAGTAATCTGTATTTTTGTATTATATCTTTATCAGATATTTAGTTTTACATTTTTCCACTTCCCTGTTCCATTTTTTAACATTTTTTCTTTATATACCATATCAGATATTTAGTTTTACATTTTTCCACTTCCCTGTTCCATTTCTTAACATTTTTTCTTTATATACCATTTTTGCACATATTTATATTACATATTTTGATACATCAACATATTTTTTTCGAACAAAATGATATTATCGTAGTAGCATAAATTTGAACCAGAAATGACAACTGTTCTAGCAAATTAACATTTTATCCATTAACTACCAAACATCTGTGTGTGTAGGAGTTTAACCTCATGCTAATTCCATTGGTATATACCAAAAGTTGCCACTAAATGGAAGCAGACATTCCACATTAGTTTTTCTTTGTCAGTCATTTTGACATATATGTTGACAAGACTAGGGCAAATATACAGATGGACAGACTGATAAAAAGATAAAAGAGGACGAAAAGACAGATCGGGGATTATAAGCATGGGTCATGATCATTAGCTTATAACATGTCAAACTGAAAGGGTCTTGTACCCCATATTCAGATGTTTTTAGGCAGGGAATACACTTGTAAGTACTGTATTTAATAGTAAAGATTTGTGTTGTTGAATAAAACCTAACTGAATATTACTATGGTTACAGTAAAATGATATGTACACATATCTGTCAACCATCAGTTCGTTTTTGAAGCAACTAACTCCAGTTAATGAAAACAACCCAGACTTGTGCATGGACATGTACTAACGTGACAAAATTAAGACACATTTTGACGCAAAACAATTTTGCATCAGACGTTTAGCATGAACAACGTGTTCAGAGATAATATCTGAAGATATTTCTACATTCAAAATCTCATAGCACATTATTAAAAACAAAATATGTAAATGCATGCAAAGTTCATTTTGAAACCATCTAAAATCTGCAAATCCAAAATCATAAAAGAATACAGACCTATCTTTGAAGTTCTACCACGATATCGACAACATCCAATGAAATTAAATCTCTCTTGATCCCTAATGGTACCAGGTACAATGAAAACATATTCAAAATACTGTTCAATCCTCAAGCAAAAGCAGCACTTTTAAACATCTAAATAACCATGACACAAATGAATTACAAACATCACACTGACAAAGATTCTAACTACAAAACATTGAAATATCATGACCTCAATATGTTACATATATCCGATTTTCTTCGCAAGTCACAAACACTGGAATTTCGGTGAGAATTTGATCCGACAGTACCTTTAAAACACTTATTACACAAACATCGATAAGAACTTAATCATAGCTATAGTTACAAACACCACAAACACCTTGATCACAATTTGTAACATGCACCTCAAAGACCTAGACATAATCTTATCTTTATCTAGACTATAAAACAAACACCTAAAAGACTTTGATCTAACTATAGCAATCAGCTGACTACGGTTAGGAATCCAACCAGAAAACCATCCAAGTTTTTACGTGTTATTTCTTAAACACAGCTTCCACTTCAGCACTCCCACCAGTTTCTTATAGTATACACAAAAATAAAATTAATGGAAAACTCAAATAAAAACATTCCTTGTACAGTAGGTAAATTACATTTCACTTTGCAGATACTTATCATTTTCTCTTAACTATGAAGACTTAAATTAAAGTTGATAGCAGTCTGATGTCCTTTATATAGATACAAATTTTCGATGCTTAAGGATCTCTTTACCATTGCCAAAAACGGTAACTAAGAGTTGGAAACTGTTTTTTTCTGACATGGCTGAAGCTTTGATAAATCATTTCTTAGAAAAAAACAATACCTTGTGAGACTTTTATGAGAAAAAATAAAGATGAAATAAACAAAATATAATTAACAATAGTGAATAGAGTGAAGAAAAAACAAAAAACAATCAGCGGTGCTAGACTGGGATTCGATCCCTGGACTTGATATTGTTACACTAACAACTAATTATAACCGACTGAGCTACTTGGTCGACAGAAATGTCCTTGCCAATGTGCTACAGTTATATCCAAATGGAAATTAAGGGGAGGTTACTCATGTATACAGGAAATACACATTGCAGTGGGACAGGGATCCTTAATATGAAGTTACACAAAAATTGCATATCATTGTTTATATCAGTAGCCTACAGTAAATGGTTTAGATATGATATATCAAGCTTACTGCCATCTTTTCCGTTGATGGAAGTGCCAGCTTAAACTGTGTTCAGGAAATAAGCAAGACACCATTCCCACAGCCAACAGTACACAACCAGGTCTCCAAATCACACAAAACCCCTGAATACCGTGCATCACTAAATGTTTCATCCCACTAGCCAACACAGTGAGATTTCAGTCTCTAAGAAACTTTTCCAACTTTATGTAGGAAATGTTGACCAGCTGAAACTCTCTCTTCCGAATATTGGAGCCTGTCAAAGAGCATGGTGCACCGAGCCTATACAGAAAATGGCAGAAAAAATTGTAACTCAACGGTGTCCTGAAAACTACAATACTGAGAACACAGACTGATGTGTAACTACTAACTATACCATAGCAAAGACTAGCGCAGCCTGCAAACAACACCGTCATCCAAAGCTCTAACTATTACCTGCTTCTGCAGCTTCCGTAAGCATATGCCCAGATGGCGCCACCATTTCATCCTCTGTTTTATCGAAGGACGTTTCTATCTCATCGCCTTTCTGGACCGCATCAAAATGGGCTGATCTGATTGTCCTTTGAACGACCTCTTTAGCCATATCAGGAAAATCTCGATTATCTTCAACGGTCACCGGAGACATGGATCGCGGACTGGGGATGTATCTTTCTTCGGTTATGGTTTTGGAGGTTTCAGCTTCGTCAATGTCGCCGGACTGGGATTTGACTCTGATGGTCTCATGACTTTCAATCTTACGTTTACGAATAACACTTCCATCTCCGAGGACTTCTTCGACCTCACCAAGATCTGCATGAATCTCGGCTCCTAGGTCATCATCTTCATCTGTGTAGGAGTCAGATGATGAAGATGAGGACTCGTCACATTCAATGAAGCAAGATTCTGTGCCAGGAATGATTTCATCAATTTCGTAACGTTCTTCTTGTTTCTCACCTCCTTCATCAACAGACTCATGGTGCGTGAGGATGCGATGAACCATGCGACTTGAGATGATCTGCTTTTTTACTTTCGTACCATCAGGCAAAGTGTCCTCAATGTCTTCGACATCCCGAACCTGTCGTGCAGGTTCCTCAAATGTTTCAATGATGTCTTCCCTATTGGTGCCAGGAATTGTAACATCACCCTCGAAAATGTCCTCATCTCCAGTCTCTGACTTGAGAATCTTGCGGATATGTTTAACGGAATGTCGTCTGACCTTTTGGAAAGAGTGAATTGTGCCATCGGGAAGAATTTCTTCCGACTCCTGGACATCAATTTCCTCTTTTATCGGACCCTCGGATTCTGTGAGCTCCTCTGTACATTTCACTTCATCTTCGGCATCAATCGTTGGCTGGCGCGAAAACTTGCGAATCTTTTTGTGCTTGACCACTGTGCCATCAGGAAGAGTTTCCTCGTATCGTGTCTCCTCGGGTGGTATATCTGAATCGAACACTGTAACAGGAGGCAAACAACGACTCTGAAAACACCCACCTTCTTATATCAACAAAGCAAGCAACGCACACATATTTGAATATGAACACCTATCGCAGCACCACTGACCGCATCGCTTTACCAAGTAAACACTGCAAATTGAAACCTTGACCACAACCTGTGTCTGTGTATAAATAAAAGCCAAACTCTGATTTCTTCATCAGGAAAAAATGTTAAATGGATTAGTAATCTTTGAGTGAAAAAAAGCTGGGTTGTATGTAAGTGATTAAACATTAGTTTTAACAAAACCAAACTTTAACTAAACAGGAACTCTTAAATGGGTAAAACAGCAAAAATTTGAAAGAAAGAAAGAAACACTATGTCATTCAAGAAATGGTCGTACACAGTGTTTTTTGGGTAATGATATAGGTAGGGATGAACTACTGTTGTGACACAGAAAAGGAAAGTACATATTTACAATTTTTGATGACACAGGTTATTTTTACAGACAAAATGTCAACTATTGCTGTAGGGTAGTAGCACCACCAGTGCCTCAAAGCATCAGATGATGCCATAGATTCTTTGTCATTGTCACAAGACATTGTTTCTATCAATACAACTGAAGTAGGACAATAATCGTTTCTAAGTATAATCCTGCCCTGATTGAACAACAACCTGCTTTTAAGAATAATATTGAATTCAGACTACTATTGCTTTTAGGATGTTAAAGTTTCTGTGAGTGTTGAGAAATAACTGGTTCAAAGGGTTCTATTGACCTAGAGCAATACCTTGTTTCAATGGTTCTATTAACTTGGAACAGGACTTATGGCCCTAGAGCAATATTTGGTCTAAAGGGTTTTATTGACCTTGATCAATAATTGGTTTCAAGGATATATTTTTTTTTTAGAGCAAAATCTGGTTTCAAGGGTTCTATTGACCAAGAGCAAAATCTGGTTTCAAGGGTTCTATTGACCAAGAGCAAAATCTGGTTTCAATGGTTCTATTGATCTAGAGCAATACATTTGTACTTGTTTTCAAGGGTTTTATTGCCTTAGGTCAATAATTGTTTTCAAGGGTTCTGTTTCCTGAGAGCAATAATGGGTTTTTCAGGGACACTTTGACATAGAGCAGTACTTGGTTTCCAGGTTGCTTAATAATCTCAAGCAATAATTGGTTTTAATGATCCTATTTCCTTTGAGCAATGATTGGTTTCTAGCTATATAGATATTATTGGTCCAGAGCAATGATTGGTTTCTATCTATATAGGTATTATTGGTCCAGAGCAATGATTGGTTTCTAGCAATATAGGTATTATTGGTCCAGAGCAATGATTGGTTTCTATCTATATAGGTATTATTGGTCCAGAGCAATGATTGGTTTCAATTATTGGTCCAGAGCAATGATTGGTTTCTAGCAATATAGGTATTATTGGTCCAGAGCAATGATTGGTTTCTAGCTATATAGACATTATTGGTCCAGAGCAATGATTGGTTTCTATCTATATAGGTATTATTGGTCCAGAGCAATGATTGGTTTCAATTATTGGTCCAGAGCAATGATTGGTTTCTAGCTATATAGGTATTATTGGTCCAGATCAATGATTCGTTTCTAGCTATATAGGTATTATTGGTCCAGATCAATGATTCGTTTCTAGCTATATAGGTATTATTGGTCCAGAGCAATGATTGGATTAGATTACTATTACCCTAGAGCAATAACTGATCAAAAGGTCTGTAAAATTACTAGTGTATCAATAAAACATATATCGTAAATCTTTTGTCAAAGACTTTTGATAATAGGCACAGAAAACAATTGAAATCGGTCATCATCTCGGGGAAATAGTACATGAAGCATTCATGAACCATCTGCCCAAAGTCTTTGTCAGATGATCAGAAAAGTTTTTGGATATTAAAAAATAAATAAACTGGACATGACAATGTAATTAAAGAATATCTAGAACAGCACCACACCCGAGTATAGTGAATACAGTACTCGCTACTACAAAACTAACCACAACCAACTACAATAGGTGATATATGCATATGTAGATACATAGTCTATGTGTCGCTGTTGAAAACCTGAATTTGATTTTATGTTTTCATATTACATGTTCTGTCTGTTTGAATTTGATGTTGTTGTTGTTTTTTTTTTTTAATGTTTTGTTCGTTTTCAACCTTGAGTAAGGCAAAAGAGAATCTTGTTCAATGAAATATGAAGATTTGTTCAGACATAACTAAGAAATCATAGGCTATATTCCACACACTGCATGCAGTTTCTTTGTATGTTTGGAGTTATTCCCCCTGGTACTTGAGATACATGTACTCAAACTATTCCATTGTAGTACTTTGCAAGGTCACTTTGCAAGGTCACGAGACCATAAGTCCAGGGATATGATGGAAACATCTTTCAACAACAAACGGAGACTAACCTTTAAATATTATTGTACAACTTCGTCAAACATCAGTCATGTTTTTTTGTTATGTCGGTGTGTAGGGCTTGTTTTGTATTTGAAGGTATGTTTAAACCATAACTGTTCCGTCTCGAATTCTCGTATCCTCAAATACCATCACCAAATACCATATGGAATTTCGTTTATAGTGCGTTTGATATAATAATTTCATGCTCTCCTTCAATAAATATTGATTTGATTTCTCCTAGATAAAAGCTTGAGCCCAACTATACTTTTTCATACCCATGACTTATCTCCTTGACTGTTCTACACAACTTAGATCCTTTGTTGAGTGTAAAGGCTCTATCGGTAGGGTAATATGGGGATCTGAACGTCAATCTTCAATGTTTGACAACAAAACTTATGCACACATTCTTTTTTATTATAAATGGATTCATAATTGTTTTTTAACAAAGTTTTATTTGATTAATTCACTCTATAAGAGTTAATTCATTTTCAAACCTTATTTTGACAATATCCAATTATCGTGCTACTTAAATTATTTGAGTAATGGAAAAATAACGAGAATTTTAAAGCAGTATTTTAGTTGAGAAAGTTTCATTTGAGATCAAAGTAAAAATACAAACTATTTGACAGAAGTTTTTTTTTTTTTTTTTTAAACATTTGGACATTTATAATCTACTCGTAAATGAAACAGTCCTGATCCACCCACCCTGTGGTTATGACAGAATTATAAATATATATATATATAATTGTCCAAAATATACTGACAAGGACGATATTTACAACCAATCACCTGGAATAAGCAATAATCGTCATGCCTCTTCGCACCACAAAACAACCCTCGGAGGCAAACGACACTTCAAAAACTCAGGCTCAATATGTCATTGGAAATACTACGACAATAAATTACGCCAAAATATGCAAAAATGTTAAGTAATGAAACAATTTCATTCCCATGACAACCCTTGGGTATGCTATATATTCCAGTATAGGGCAAATTATAAACAGTTACCATGGCGAATGGTTATGATTATAGGTGGGGAGTTGCTGGTTGTTATTATCGCATACAAAATGATCGATGGCAGGTTTTGATCACAGCTGATTGGGGTTTTGTGTGGATAACATTTGACCACAGGGTAAAATAACACATCAAAACACAGATGGGAGAATTGACGGGTTTACACAGCATTTAATGGCATAAAATGGACCCAATATTTGAATGAGGAAAAGTGACCTTACAATGAAAGGTTAAAGTGGAATTAGCGATTTTACCTTGTATTGGACTAAGGGATCTGACCTTGTATTGGACTAAGGGATCTGACCTTGTATTGGACTAAGGGATCTGACCTTGTATTTGACTAAGGAATTTGACATTTTAGTGGACAAAATGTTCTGACCCTTTTAGTGATCTAAGGGATCTGACTTTAATGTGAACTAAGGAATTTGACCCTGTAGTGAACTAAGGAATTTGACCTTTTAGTGGACTTAATGATTTGACCCTATAGTGGACTTAGGGTCTGACCTTTTAGTGGACTAAGTGATCTGACCCTGTAGTGGACTAAAGGATTTGACCCTGCAGCAGATGAAGGGATTTGACCTTTCAGTGGACTAAGAAATTTGACCTTGTCATTGTCTAAGGGATCTGACCTTGTAGTGGACAAAGGGTTCTGTCCTGACAACATGGCAATCAGACCCTTTAGTTGACTAATGGTTCTGACCCTTGTAGTTGACCAGGATTTGACCAAGTAGAGGACTGAGAGGTTGACAGAGTGAACTAACCTCACACCAAAAAACCCAGAGATTTGACAACAAAGTGGTCTGAAGGACATGATCCTGTACTTGACAAAGAAATGTACCTTATCATTTTTATTTGATTTGACCTTTGTAGCTCACTCTTATGAACTAAGGTATTTTAAAGGAAGCTTAAAAATAACCAGAAGAACTGACATCTGTCATTGCCCAAAGGGTAAGATCTCTTGTAAGGCTTAAGGACATAGGGATTTTACTCAGCAGAAGACTGAAGAATTTGACCTCATAGAAAACGAACAACTTTGAACCTATAGTGGAATAAGGGACTTTTACCCTTTAATTAAATTAAGCTTTCCCTCTAATTTTGGACTGAAGAATTTGGCCCTCTAATGAATAAAACTGTTTTATCCCATAGTATATCAAGGGACATGACTGCTTAATTTACTGGAAGGGTGAAACCTATGCTAGACTGTGAGATATGATTCAATAGTGATTTGACATGGTCTGACAGGACTTATTGTGGACAAAAGAATTAGGGATTTTAGGTTGTGGGTGAAAAGATTTTTTTTAACTTAGGAATTTAATCTTAACTCCTTCACCCCTGAAATTTTATGATGAACTTCCAACCATTGAATTGGAAGAGTTAAAATGTGTCTTCAGGGGTACGAGTTAATAGAGAAACAATCCTCAAAGTGCTGACTCCTATAACTGACTGACTGATTCAAACTACAGCAGAATGATGGATTTGACCTCAAATGTAATTGATGACAGGATTTGACCCCATAGTGGAAAAATGACCATGTAATGGACAGATAGACTCGATGCTGTATTGGAAGGAGATATTTTACCCTTTACTTATCAAGTTTGACCAGTCCAGCAGACTAAGATATCCAACTCAATGGTGGAAGGGGGGATTTTATTCCACGGTGAAATATGGCATTGACCCTACCTTAACACAAAAGGATTTTATCCTCTGTAACTATGGGACTTGAACCTCCACAGTGCATTGATGAATTTGTCAAAGGTAGAAATACAGACTGAGTGAATTGAAGTATTTGACCCCTATTGGTGACCCTAAAATTCACAAGTATGACGACTTCTGAAATAGGTCAAAGGATATGAACCTAATAGATATGTTAGGTATTTGAGTCACTATCGAGACTGAAAAGTTTGAACCTCTATATTGGATTGTCGAAATTTCAGTTCAACTTCTAGTTGATTATTGGATATTATCCCTGAATCAAAATGCAATAATAATGATTTGATACCTATGGCAGCTTTTGGATTCAAGCTTTTTTGTAGATCAAGAAATGTTATCATAATTGCCCAAAGAATTAATCCTATGTATTGTGGGTCAAAACCCATTGATGCAAAGGATGATCATTGTGATCGTGGCATTGTAGGGGGAATCAACAGAAAAGATAAGAAATCCATCTGCTGTTATACGACATTGTCAAATACCTGTATATAGTTAGACAGATATAAATGTTTGTGGAAAATAAATAAAACTTTTCTGATAAAAATTAATTTAAGAACAGAAAATCCATGCTGTTCTTTCATTTGAAGGGAAATGGGTGTTGGGACTGCTGTTTAGGATCAGAGGGAGCTAGGAATGGTATGTCAACTTTGTAACATGCTTCAAGGAAGCTTGGAGTGGAGAAATTCATTTGTTAGTTTTTACAACAATTGATGCTTGATCATACGAGAAACAAGTTTACATGCCGTAATTGTCACAATAGAAAAAAAAGCTTCATTTTTTCAGCCATCATACCTACGTATTTTAAACCAAGGGAAACGGTAAGTAGGTCTGAGGATGAAAGGCTAACAATTCTCTACTGGGAAATCTTTTGTTCGAGAATGTCGTGTTGGTTTTATTCGATTTAAAATTATTACAGGGTGCACTAAAAGCCTGGGTAAAACTCAAGTCAGGCCAAACAGATACCTTCTCCCTCAGTATCGCCTTCGTCAGAGTCACCCGGGTACCGCCACTCAAGAGGACTGCCTTCTTTCTTCTCTTTAGTTTCTACCGTCCCTACCTCCATTAGAGGCCCTCTTGCCTCAACTGGGGGCAAATGTTTAACCTCGCCCCCTTCTTCCACCACCCCAGACTCACCCTGTGTAGAATCTTCGACATCCTCAGCTGGAGGCTGGCATTCCTCAATGGTAGATTCTTCTGTCTTCGTAACTTCCTCAAATGCTACTTGCTTTTTGTGTTCTGCCTCACCATCGACCACTGCCTGACCAGCCTCAGTAAGCACCCTCTCCACAGATGTTTTGTCGCCTCCAGCCTCATATTGTTCAGCTCTGTCAACAAAGGACTCTGCCATCGACTCTCGTTCATCCTCTATATCCTCTGTAGCAGGCTGACATTCCTCGATGGTAGATTTTTCCTTGGTCATCACTACCTCCACAGCTAGCATTGCAGACTCCTGTTCACCTTCCTCTATGTCATCTATAGCAGGTTGACATTCCTCGACAGAAGATTCCTGTTTGGTCGTCACTACCTCCACCGCAAGTGTCTGCAAATCTTGTTCGTCCACTTCTAGGTCCTCTGTAGTAGGCCGACATTCTTCATGGGAAGATTCCTGTTTGGTTGTCACTACCTCCACAACTTGTGTTCCTGTTACATGTATGCCAGCCTGACCTTCCTGGGAAAGAACCCTCTCCACTGATGCTCTGTCTTCCCTAACTTCGTACTGTTCCTCTCTGTCCACATAGCCTTCTCCCGTAGCCTTCCAATCTTCCGAGTCTGACGGATAAGAAGCTTCGTCTCCACTCAAGTAAGTAGTATGACTTGAAGAACTGCTTCGACATAAAGAACTACTTTTATTACCAAACTCCTCATCTGGTTCCACAAAATCAGTAACATTTTCTTTTGGACGGGATTCACCTTGCTCAATGATATGTTCATCAGTATCTTTGGTTTCGTGAGATTTCTCTACCAGTTCGGATTCTAATTTTTCTTGTTGATCGTCTGGGATAGATTCATGCTCTGCACTGCCTGGGAGAACCTCATGCTCAACACAAGCAGTGTCAAAATCTGAACCAGGAGAAGCAACTGGTTCATCATCTTTCTCTGACTTGACTTGGTGCGAATCTGTCTCATCAACATGCTCTAGAATGTCCGTTAGTGGTTCATGTATGCCTGAACCAGCCAACTGCTGCTGCAAGTCGTGTTCTCCAGACCTGTTCGAACTTGAGGACGAACTAGAACTTGACGAGAGTTCATCTTCCTCTTCATCATGTTGGTATTTCTCCAAACCAGAGATACCACCACTTATTTCGGCTGGTTGCAAATGTCCAATATTTGACTCTAAAATGTCATCCAAGTCGGAATCCTTTGAAGAATCTGCCTGTTGGTCTATTTCTACAGAAGATGTACTAGTGAGAGAATCATAATGATCATCCGTCGGTGTTTCTTGTGATGCTGGCTCTGGCCTAGAAACATCATCAATAACTGTTTCTTGTACTGGTTTAGATTCCTCAACAAGAACACCTCCTTCACTCGTTTCTTGAACAAGATTAGATTGCTCAGCAATAACATCGTCAATACTGGTTTCCTGGACAGGTTTCCCTTCCTGAACATCGTCAACACTGGTTTCCTGAACGGGTTTCCCTTCCTGAACGTCGTCAATACTGGTTTCCTGAACGGGTTTCCCTTCCTGAACATCGTCAACACTGGTTTCCTGAACAGTTTTCGTTTCCTTCACATCGTCAATACTGGTTTCCTGAACGGGTTTCCCTTCCTGAACATCGTCAACACTGGTTTTCTGAACAGGTTTCATTTCCTTCACATCGCCAATACTGGTTTCTTGGACAGGAACATCACTGAGGACACTTTCTTGTACAAACTCAGGAACATCAACTGTAGACAATTCCGCGGCAGGAGACTCATGGACATCTGCCAAAGATTCCAAGTCTTCTTTCGGTTCCGACGAAGTTGAATGTATTCTATCACCTTCACCTGAAGCTAGTTCTTCGGCACCAGTTTTCAGGTTTGTCTCATCAACAGTAGTTTCTGTATATTGCGGTGTGTAGTCTTGTGGCCGAGACATTTGTAAATTATCCCCACCCTGAATGAGTCTGTCTTCTCCAGGTGATGTCTCTCTGAACTCTGATGGTTCAGAAGGAACTGGAACATCTTCCTTTATCTCCTCTGCTTCGCAATCAGACAAAGAATGGGAAGATGACGAAAAGGACGACGAAGACAAACTGGAGGATCTCCTTTCTGCAGGCTCTGGTGGAGTAGCTTCCCTCGTTAGATCCTGCCGCAAACTTTCAACAACTTTGCCCATGTCGGGTTCTATGGTTTGGGGGTCAACACTCGAAGAATCATCCATTTGTAGAGATTTACGAGTTTCAATGTCTGATTGCAAAGTAGGAATTTCAGTATCTAAACTCCCAGCAACACACTGTTCAGTTTCAATATTAGATTTATTTATTTCTTCCTCTAAGAACTCAAACTGACTGTTGACAACATCCTCATCCAAGGGAGGAGGAGCCGTGAACTCTGACCCTTGGGTCACAGGCAAGACCTGTTGCTCTGAAGCCACATCCTGTTGCAAGTCGTCAGTGACCGCTTGTGGGCTTAAATCTTCCCCATACGGATGCACTGAAATTTGGGAGAAAGTGTCAAGATAAAATATCAGACAATGTACCAGTAAAATCATCCTCGTTTCCACTAGTTAGGTGGTCAAGCATAGCCAGATTGGCCCAAAGCATGCCCTGGTGCTGTGAGTAGATATAGCGGATGGTCACTAGCTCAGCGAATCACAAATAGAGCAGATGACGGAAGGCAAGCAATCTTGGGTGAGCAAAATAACCCAAGACGGCAAAAGACACTACCACATTTCCCCTGGATTAATATAGCAACAAACCGATGTCATAGATGAAAACTATGATGATGATGATGATAATGATGATGATGAGATATATTTTATCGGATTGTTAATAATTAATAAGTCGGCTATATAAATTTTGTAAGCTATGTAGCGAGTGCAGACACTACAGGACATAACTGATGTAGACGAAACGGTCAGAAAAAAGACACACACACTCATCGATCAATTCTATTTTCCCCTTCAAAACCCCTTTTTATGACTAACAGTTAGGTATTTAAGACTCACATTTTTATAATCATTTCGGAAATGTCCGATTCATTTAATGAACAAAAAAATAGATTCAGGGGCAATTCTTTTTTAATTTTACGTGAAAAGCATTGCTTGTTTGTTTATAAGTGACCAAAGCTTTCCTGTGAACACAGAGAAAATTTGTGTCTGAGCTATGTTGTATACATAAGTGTTGGTTTTTTAAAAGTGTAAATACATACCATGTCGGATCTCTCTAACACAACCCAGCTCTTCTGATTCACGTTGAATTTTCTCTCACAGGTCATAGGTCAAAGGACATTTGTCAATTTTGTTAGAAAATATGTTAAAATGCTCTTTTGCTATCGATCACTTCGGAAAAATATCTTCATGCTTTTTTGAAAGTGTGCCGTGTCATTTGAAATGCAACCGATTTCTGTTCTCAAAAATGAAACAACTGGCCCATATCACAAAATTTTGTAATAAGATTTTGAAAAGTTGACTTGTGAAAAATATACACCCAGTTGTTTGATTTTTGCATTTACACATGATTAACTGAAAAACTGCCATGTAGAACAAAAAAATCTACCCTAAAATAGTATGTAACTGTATGTATTTTCTCTAGGTGTGACTGATTGCGGTTTTGTATATACATTATTTCATCCTAATTTTACCTTTATGGTCACCTACGGATGCATATTTTATTCATAAATATGCCCGAAACAGAGGGAGGTTACTTCCCTTTGATCCCATTCACCATCTCAGTAAATATTGTCTTGCCTTCTTTGTTTCTGAATCACACAGGAACATTCCGGAACTCTTCACACTTTGGAGGGGGAGAACTAACATGGCCAAACTCATGCAAATATTACACTAAGCGTATAATATGTTATACTAGTATCAAGGTCTATGACTTAATAAAGCTATTATCTTTGACTAGCCACTATTCATGGGAGAAATGTAGGATTGGAAAAAGGGAGAGTACTCATGCATTTATATCCAATTTTTTTCCCAAAAATTTGGATGCAATTTTAGTATTTCTAGGTAAATAATTTCAAAATGCTGTCCTTTTTTTGTTGTTGAAAAACTTCAGCACTAATTCATATTTACACATGCTTGTGAACATATTTCTATTGTGGTGATATACTAGAACTCTCGTGATATTTCGTCCTTGTGTCGATGATTTAATGCGGACTTAGTTTGTATAGTGTGTCTACAAAGAGGCTATCGGGAACTAAACTACATCAACTTGCAAGCAAACAAACTGAAATTAAACACTATCATGAAAAAAAAATGAAAAAAAACAAAAAACTGTGCCACAACAGATTTAGGAAGTTTGAAGAAAAACAAAATGGAGAATTCTGCTTTTAATGTTTGGGTTTACCAAACAAGATAAACCTTAAAATTTGGAAATACTTTTCGGTAAATTATTATCGTTTCTTCGTTGTTGCGAGTAAATTCTGCTGTGCTGATGAATTATGAGTACGGGAGAAATAACCGCCGCTTACCAGATAAATTATATATACACATGCCAACAGCCAGGGTACGACACCGGTACAATGATAAATCATGCTAAAATTAGAAACAGTTTTTATGACATCATTCAACGATGAATCCTTTACCAAAAAATCTATAGGCAGGGATATGTTTTTAAAACCAGCTTTATATATAGATTTGGAAAAAAAAAAGAAAAAAAAAAGGAAAACAGGATAAGAGCAATCGGACCGGACACTAATTTGAAAATTCAACATCTACATGATCTAGAGAAAGCAAGCAAATCTAAAGATTTTCCTGGATTGTTTTTAAAACATTTTGTTTTTTCAAGAAAGTTGCAAGAGGAACTTTAAAAAGAAAATCCATGGAATCTATAAATAGGATTCCTAAGATTCTTTGTCAAGAGTTTAAATATTTTTAGAGAAATATTGTTTATAGGTAGAATGTTACAAAAATCTATGGGAAAAAGAAACCAGGAGATATTAAAATAAAAATATGCAGATAAAAAAAACAGAATTGTATAAAATAGAAAAAATATATATATATAAAATATGAAACAATAACTAATGTTTACTACTGAGATCTGTTATCTTGGGAGGGATAATTAAGAAAATAATTTGTGAAAATATTCACAACAAACACTAGTGCAATTGTGCAATATTAAACATAAGCTTGGCCATATCATTCTTCATAACACCAACTACAACATTACATATCTTCCCCTCAACCAATCAAAGTCTTTACTCATTTACTAAAAATTATGGTGTTGAATAACATCTGACTTTATTCTTACGAAGATGAAATCATTTTGCTAACCACATACAACAATTTTTTATGTCTATCTCTTTTCTTTTTTATAACCTTTTTCATCTAATTTTTTTTTAGAAAATATCTGATAAAATTTATTTGGTGTCATTTCTTTAAAAAGAAAAAAAAGAATTCTCTATTTAAACTGATTTTGTACATTTTAAATTTCAATGCTTTTAAAGTATTATAATATCCAATCTCATTTTCTTTTTTTCTTTTCAGTTTTGATATTTTACTTAACATTATTACGGTATCTAGATATAGTATCTCATTTTCATTCATTTTATTTCATTTTAATTCATTTTTCATATTTTTTCCTTTACATTTACATATTTCTTAATTTTATTTACACTCGTCATTCTGTTTCATTTCTGCAAATAAGATATAAGACTCTCGTCAACTTGTGTGACCCTCCTGCTGTGAGCATGTATATCGTACTCAAGGACATCATGTGCAACAAAACCTCTATAGATGAATGGCTCGAAGCAATCAATCATGCAGTGTCAGATATTTACTAAAGCATGGAAAAACAAGCATTTTACGGAAAAAAAGAAAATTTAGTCAATTTTTTTCTTCAAAAAACATTAATGGTCATTACCTTTCATCTTATTAGACATATTCCAAAGAAAGCTTTGAATTATTTTTAAAAACTTTTTTTACATTTTTTTTTCATCTAAGTTTGTACCAGGAGCCAAACATGAATTAAAAGTAATGTATGGACAAAGATTCCTTAATTTCTCGTGAAATTTCTCTCTTGATTCCATTTTGTTTTTCTGTTGCCTTGATTCTTGAAAATTCAAATTGTGGATACGTAACTGTCCCTCAAAATTCATCAGCATACTCAAATTGACGCACTCCCTCAAAGCTCTCATTGGACAAGAGATTGAGATTTTTACCGATCAACATTAAAAGCAGATCACCAAATGTTTCTCATGGGGCAGAAATGAATGAAAAAAAATAAAGAAAAACAAAAAGAGGAAAACAATGCAATGAATTTTGAAATTTGCTATATCCAATTTTATTGGAAACGGTTACCATGACAACAGTGCATTAAAAGCAGTAAGAGTAGTTTATGACAGAAACAAATTGAGATCAGGTTTCAAAATAGATGCGAAACCCAGCTACTTAATCGAACAAGTTATCGTCAATACACATATTAAATATTAGCTCTAACCATATGGGATAAATGTAGATAAAAATTTCAAATGTTAAAATCTAATTTTTGTCGCAATTTTAAATACATGCAAGTATTGATCACCTGTTTATATATTAATTCTGGTTAATCGTACAAACTTGTTAAATATTTCTAAACCTTTCCTTTACGTAAGTAAATTATACTTGTATAAACATAATGTAGCTGATATATGGGATCCTTTGCAGGTATTGCAATATATATATATATAGATGAGAATTCAAATTATCTAGGTCAAAGGTCATAACAAAACCAGAAGGAGGCTTGGTACTGTTTGACTGATGTGGGTTCCAAATGAAGCACAAACATGTTGATATATATACATAATTTACACCATAGCAATGCTAAGCTTTTAATTCAGTTAAATCATCAATTATTTTTTAAATAATTTCATAGATTTTGGATTCAACTGAGCGTTGAGATTTGTAAGATTAATTTTTTTTTTTTTTTTTTCAAATTTTCTTTTTTTCTCTCTTAATTTTTACTTTAAAGATATCAAATATAAGGAATTACATATTTCAGCCTAGAACTTGCTGTAGTGTAAAAATGTACATTACCACTTCAATCCAACAGCAAAGGGGTTGAACACAAACACTGCAAATTGTGGATGGTTGAAAGGAAATCTCATTCCAAAAATGTTTTTGCATTCCATTTCAATTTCAAGTAAAATGGTCTTTCCACTGAACTTGAGGATGCACTTCCTTTGATATTTGAAATCACCATCTCTTTTGCAATAAGAGAAATAATTTCTGAAATTCTTCACTCCTCACCGTTTTTTTAGCACTTAGATATGAATGAACATGGGAAAAGGCTGTTTGCATAACAAATGAAATTTCATTTATCAATTTATTCTCTCCCCCCCCCCCTTTTTAATAGTCCAAGAGAATTCAACGAAGAATTTCAGAAATACAAAAATCTGATCAAGCAGCCTTCTAGATTTGCTACATGTTACAATACCTGCAAAGAAATCTATCAAAGTTTAATTCAGAATTGAAGCCATTTTCTGAGGTATCTAGCCAACTAATAAAGTCCACTGTTAATAAGAATTTTGATAAAAAATACTTGTTATGGAAAAATAGAAATTTCCAAAACATCTAAATAAGCTGCCAAGATTATGCCAGATAGAATAGTTAGATTTGCAAGAGTTGTCTACCCTTGGAATATTTTTGCCATGAAATTTATAACATTTTTATTCAATTTTTTTTTGCTGCGAAAATATATATTTAGAAATCATCAAAGAGTTAGTTTATCGGATAAGCATCATCTCACTAATAATATTACTGATCCCAATGAACAATACAAAAATCTAAAAACCCTAAAAAATTTCAAACGTCAAAGATTCAATGGATAACATTTAACACCACAGCTAAGACATTCAACAATGAGCGAGATATATATATATACATATAAGTATTAATCATGATTAAACCCTGAACCAGTAAGCTTACTATGTTATATAACTCCATCAGTTTAGTAATGGTAAAAAATAAAAACCATGACTTTTTTTTTCTACTACATGGCAAATCTAGGCATTAAACTCATTTGGTTACACAGTATATAACACATAATTACACAATGCTTTTAAAAAAACATTGTCAAATATTATTTATCAAAATGGAAAATAAGAAAACTATTGCAAGTTACAAAAGTTGTCAGGTACTATCCAAGTTCTGCTAAGGAGAACCTTATTTTATGGCGAACTTGACATGCGTTTGAGCTCATAAAATGTGTCCGAGAACCATGCACAGGGATACACATGAATATTATTATGCCATTTTTATATTACTTTGTCACCTTAACGCATGTCCACTGTGTGGTCGAAATGTATATATAGCACATTTACGTACTGAACGTCGGCTAACGTGGAACCTGCCTTACTTTTCACTGTCGCTCCTATATATCATATCTGCCAATTTCTCATCCACCATGCTTAATTG
Organism: Mizuhopecten yessoensis; assembly: GCF_002113885.1. NCBI lineage: Eukaryota > Metazoa > Mollusca > Bivalvia > Pectinida > Pectinidae > Mizuhopecten > Mizuhopecten yessoensis. The sequence continues at coordinate 777,349 of NW_018403506.1, read as the reverse complement.
GGCACTGTTGCTAGCATTGAAAATGATGACCCTCTAAAACTAAATGTTTTTTTCTGTCCTGTCATGGAATATTACACTAATAAACCCGAGTACAATTCATGTTAACTGATTTTGTGAGGTGCTAACACAAATTTCATCTTCTGAACCATTGCTGTGAATTAAGGCTAAGACTTGCCATAATGGTTTTATGTATAAACCAGCCATTCATTAATTTGACACGCCACATGGAGGTATTCTGCTCTGTAAGATGGCAGCCATTTTGTTTTAAAATATTCTATGACTTTGGAAAATTACATCAAGCTCATGATGGGATTTTCTATGCCCGTAAGTTATCAGAAATACAGATTTTCTGGGAATAAATTTATCTAGATCTAGAGAATCATTCATTCCTTCATATATACCTGTTTGACACAACGAAATATTGCGAAAAATTCTGGATAACAACCCAGTTGATGAATGTGCAAAAACAGCAGAAGGAATTTCAATCATCAAATTGCAAATTAGGTTTTCCTCACAAACAAAAAACAAAAATTGAATATGAACATGTATTGTTTTACAACTTCAGTGATAAAATATGGTTAACAAAATTAATGACCCTGTGATTTGTGATAAGTTGAAGCTACTGGCCGTGTTTTTTTCATTTTTCCCCCTTGTTAGTCCCTGAGGTTTGTTGCAGTAACAACAACACTGTTGCTATGGTGATACCATCACTCAATATTTGGTAACTATGGAATGAAAATGCTGCCATATGCTTTGTGCTGTAAGGGTGTGCAAAACAGTTCTCGATTTTTTCTGTAAATTAAAGCTAGCAACAGCACAAAAACATGTGGTATTTTAAAATTCTTTTTCCTGTTAAATATTTTATACTTCTTTCCTCTGATTAATGAATGCTATACAGAAATAAGCTTGGCAGGTTCCATGACACATAAAACAAACTGACATAGGATGTGCCCCCTTATTGGGCCTCGACAATGACAAACAAACATGGAGCCTAGTCTACACACCAGTTTCCTCTGGTTGGGAAGCCTCGTCCCTCGGGGGCTCACCGAAGGATAAACTTTGAGCTAAGGCCTCGATTGCTTCAGAATCTGGTGCAACTTGCTCTGTAAGTACACAAGAGAGAAAGAAAACGAAAATTTAGTAAAACGGAAAACATTTTATGATATTTTGATTTTTCAATCATTATGATCATAAGATTAATGACTGTTTCTCTGAAAGCAGTTGGTTAATTTAACTCATTCACCCCTGAATTTTCATAATGAACTATTCCAACCTTTGAATTGGAAGAGTTCAAATGTGTGTTCAGGGGTAAATGAGTTAAAGGCAAGCTCAGAATCAACAAATTGTACAAATCTACAACATAAATTCTTTAGGCCATAAATACATTAATTATCCAGTTACTACGGTTTAGAATTGAATTTTCTGATTTATTCTAGAACATCATGAATTTTTTCAGGATAGTGTACACATTTTAAGAATCAAGAAACACAAGTGCAGTATGGTATGGAAAAAATTTGGGCATAATACAGAAAATTATTTATAGTTATACTATTGGAGGTTGGACTGAATGCTTTTGTAAATTATCAAGTTAATCACTATCTTTTTTAAAAAACATTTTTTTAGAACAATACATTAATTAAGACGAAAGATTTTAGAAAATGGATTAAAACAATGTGCTGATATAGAAGACATCAACCGAAGAAGACAAAGAGAAAAAAATATCACACAATTCCGTGAGGCAAGGAATACTTACATTTCTAACTGGACATTTGTATATTATTGTAATACATTTAAGTTTTGATTTCATTTAAATTATAGCAAAATAAAGCAACATCTCATGTTTATCTGGGGAAGAACAGGAGTGGGGCATGATCATGAGGGGTCAAATGGAAATATACTCAAATGAAACAAGGTATACTATTTGCAAATTTATATCGTGTGTGTTTAATTAATAATTTCTATATTTTCAGTCGTATTCAGATATAATTTCGTAAATGTATATATATCTATCCGAATATGGAATCATATCATAATACTGTCATTTTGATTGATGTATGTTTTGACTTTATTCATTACATTTCAATAAATATATTTTATGACATTTAACATACTTGTCAACTATCTAAAATGTCCATGGGAGATATAACGCAGGCTCAGAATTAAAAACATAAATAAAAGGTTTGTATATATACCAAAAGGAAAAAATAACACTTTCAAATGGCATCTTTTATATATGATCATCAGATTTTAGAAAATAGAAATAGTTTAGGAAATTCACTGGTTGAATATGATCAATAATTTAGGGTACAAAATAGGGAGTCTAGCTCCCTCCGAAAAAAGGAGAGTTGGCATTTATGATGATATTGTAGGCAGAAAATGGGCCATGGGGACAGAGAAAGGGGGACTTCAAAAATTTCAGCATCTTAATTACACGTAAACATAGTTCCAATGTATCAAGTCAATCTTATACAGCTCAATCAACTACATGTTTCAATAAGGTATCTCATCACAACAACGAAAGACAAGCAAAATCGAATTTCTTCATCACAAATCATGCAGATAATTTTGTACATGAAACATAACATACAGGCTAAATACATTTTATAATATGGTTACATTTAGTGTAATTACAACAGCTATAAGTATTATAGAAAAGGTTACAGAAAGTATAAGATAACAGTATACTTGGAATATTTCGCCCAGTCAAATATTCACCTTTTAATCATTAAAATCATGTTTACACAGCTTTGATTTAGCCCTTCACATACAGTTATAGACTGGCCACCGTCTCTAGAATATTAAATAATTAAGAAAAAAAATTAACTCTAATAATTATGATCACTTGGATGTCTGATCCTAACTAGGGGGAGATAAGCTAGTAGTAAAATGCAGTCGAGATATTCTTGATAAAAACTTAGGGGCTGGTGGCCAGTCTAATACAATTACTGTATATTATATGCTGTGCACCAATATTTGTTGTCAAGATAAATTTTCCCTCATTGCTGAGAGTCAAAAAGGTGAAGGTTAAACTCATGCTAAACACTCCCAGTATACAGAGTATATATAAATACATATATTGAGTATATAAATGGTAAAATTGACCAGTTCATTGCCTCTTTTGACAATGCTGAAAAGTTCGGCCAAAATATTGCGGAAAAGATTTTTCCTCAAAAGTGCCATTGACAATGTCACAAGTGCTGTACAACACGGCGTGGAGATCGGTCCCCGTTACACAAAGCTGTGCTATTTTTAGTACCTTCCATAACCACGGTTTGCTCCGTCGTACCAGACGGCGTAATGGTGGTTATTTTTTTGACAGTTTTCCACGTTTTACCATTGTCATCAGACTCTTGGAAAATTTCCTCAATCTCCTCCGTGTATATTTCCTCGTACTCATCTGCAGTTTCCGCGAGATTAGTAAGCACAGAACTCTCGCCTGTGGAGGTGTGATTAGCAGCAAGTGAAAGGACAAGAAGAATTGTCAGGCAACAAAGCATTTCTTGATGTCAAGGTTTAAATTTATATCCTACTTCTAGGAAAGAAAAATTGTACTACACAAATTTAGCTACGGAAATAGCATAATTTTAAAGTAAGTTTCAACAATGACCTTTTTGTTATAAATTATGCTTCAAATTTGGCCAGAGAAAATGAAATCAACAAAAAAATTGTATTTTTTTTCTTGTTGAACCATAATTATCATGTTGAAGACTTTGTAATGGCTACCCTTCTGAAAAACACATTTTTAACTCGGAGGATCTTTGCTCATACCAAATTCAGTGTCGGTGATAGGTTGGGTTTCTGAACATAACAAGTACATTATGGTACAAAGTATATAAGGACAGAAAGCACCTGATGAAAACAGTTAACACGGTTCCTAGTCCAGCATTTGCGTATCTACACTTCTCTAAGAGAACTGACAAGATACAGTATCGTGCAGCAAGTCCTAACTCTACTTATCAAATCCAGACAAAATCTACATCATGCACTTGTTCCCAACAACTCCCATCAAACTTTTAATCGAGCCGAAACACTTGTGTTTACATAAATTCTGGGTAAATTTGCAAACTTCTTTGTGGACTATAATGAGCTTAAAATCTTTGTCTGAATTACAGTCTGACATTTATCTATAATATTTTCTGTCAAAATCTACCTTTTCTCTCGCACAAAAGAATTAGAAGAAATTCACAAATGAGTTATACTGGAATTAAAACCACAACTCTTTACTTTCTTATCAGTTACGGACATCAGGTTTTAAAGTAGAGATAACCATTTCATAGTATGTTCGACGAAGGGAGACAACTCTATTGAACTTAATAGCATTTTGGTGGACTTGATAAATAGAAAAAAAGTTTGCCATCTTAGTGAGTTCGGCTGGGTTTGGGCTAATGGACATATGGTTCCTTAGAGTGTTTGTTTAAGCAATGCATTATACATGTCGATAAATCATTGGGAAAATTATGAAAGATTCGTTAAGAGAGATTGATATTAGAAAAGCGTCTTTACCGGAGGTCTATATGATAGAAGTATTAGTACACATCAGATGTACGACGTATATAATTCAGAGACATATTTTATGCAAACATCTGAAAAGACGGACACACTTCAGAGAAACACACAGAGTAGCAACGAAATTAGACAAGCATTGTTGATTAGCATAGAGAACTTCACAGCACACCAACTTAATATACAGATCGTCAAACAGAACGCAAGTCAGCGATGCACAGACTAGCCCCGCACAGGAGCATAGGACACACAGACAGACTCCTGTACACCAGTGAGAGAGTTATACAGGACTAGGTGAGTATACATATTCGACTATGTGCCAGTTTCTACCTGAGAGGAAACTTTTCTCCACGGGACTCGGGGGTGGAGTCCTTGTTCCCTCCTGGTCCTCGGTGTCTGTAAGATCCCAAAGGTAGTGTCACGTTTTATTTCCCCAATTAATATATTCCTCAGATATTGCCAAAGTTACTACCCAAACTTTTCCTTTATCAGTTATGCCTGTTTCCACCAACAGAATCCAAAATTGCTCTCAAATCCAAAACAACACCCATATTATCCAAAACGCTGCACAAAAGTACCTCTGGTTTGTGTTTAAAACCATATACAAAACAATGTAACATAACATTCTTTATTAATTTTCTTCCATGGTGCTATTAATAATTTAATTTATTCTAAAGATTAGACAAAAGAACATCCACCTTGATTCATGAATTGTAGGCAATATTTATCGAAATTGAAAATCAATTCTATGTCAAATAATTTGATTATCTACGCCTGAATTAGAAAATATCAATTAAAAACATGATTATCTACATCTGAAAAAGAAGTAATGAACACATGGATTGTCTCCCCTGAATGCTACAACCATACTTCCCCCACATGTACCCTACTCAAACAACACACAACTAATATCATAAATCAGACAACACCAACAAGCAACAAATATTATTTCCAGAAGAAAAAAATCAGATTTTCTTAACTTATTATTCTAACATCATTACTTCAAAACAAAAGACACACTAACACAAGAAATACTGACAACATTAAACAGAAATCAGAGACCTCTGGTAAGTTAGAGATGATAAAGAAATAAGGAAAAACCAGGATTGATGAAAAAGACAATATAAAACAAACACACCACACCTGTGCACATCTGCGACATCTACAGGGGAACCAGAGAAATAGAAACGTGTGCAAACATCCTCCATGATGAAGGGGGTGACAGTTGTAAGGCAAATGTATTACAGAGTTTTTATATTGAGAGGTTCTATTATATACAGGGATTCCATTTTAGAGAGGGGTCAGTATATACAGGGAATCCTCTGGAGAGGTGACATTGTACAAAGGAAATCCTCTATAGAGAGGTGTCATTGTAAAAAGGGGGAATCTTCTATAGACAAGTGTTTATATACAGGAATCCTCTGAAGAGAGGTGACATTATATAAAGGGTTACTATATCCTCTGAGGAAAGTTGACATTGTACAAAGGAAATTCTCCATAGCTAGATGCCATTGTATCTGATGGAATCCTCCATAGACAGGTGTCATTATACACAGGGAATCCCCTGGAGAGAGGTGACATTTAACTCAGAAAATTCTGTATAATGAGGTGTCATAATACAGAGGGGACCCTTTAGAAATGTGTCATTGTACACTTAATTCTTTATAGAGGTGTCATTATGCAAAGTGAAATCATGTTATTAACGGTGTTTTAATAGTTACTTTTACACACAAAATTGTGTAAATTTGAATAGAAAATTTTAATTAAAAATTTCAATATGTTAATAATAAAATTACGACACAAAAGAAAGTAAATTTTTCATGGCTTTTCCATCCAAGTGTATACGTATTTGGTTTTACATTTACATTCTTGCACTTTGTGTACATTTTGAAATTTTATACAGGATTATTTTTCATGTTATATATCAATTTAAATTTTTTGGAATAACATTTTAACTGTTAAATTCCAGCAAGTCATATAATTTTATGTTAGAAGCGTGCACATATATGTTGCATTGAATGTTAAGTTACCTGCAGGTATTTGGTTATTTATAATTTTGAGTTTACAACTAGGAAACATATTATGTCTTAAATAGGTATACATGTACTTATGAGCATTATATTGCTTAAAATTGTTTATAATTACTACAGTAGTAATTAATAAAAATATGAAGTTATATATTTTGTTTGGAGTATTAAATGGTAAATTTCAATCATGCCTGTTAGTATTGGTTGACCTTTAACATGGTGTTGATTACATGCAAGAATAAAAAAAAAAACTATTATGGGATGTGTTAAAAAAAAATCCACAGATTACACCACGATACCAAGGTTACAACGATAACTCGACGGAGCCGTGCTTCAATACCTTGGCTTTGTGCAGCCATTTGCTGTGGAGCACTTTGCTGACCAACTTCCTCCAGTTTAGAAAATAATTCGTAGGCAGCGACATCACGATCGTGACGATTTTGTGTGAGCTCATCCTCCTGGATAGATTGCCTATCATCCGTATCTGAAGTGTGCCGAGGTCACATGATATCAAACTAATGTCACATGATTTCAAACAGAAAGTCACATTGTATCAAACTAAAGGTCACATGAATACAAACTTAAAGTCATGAACTGAAAATCACATGATGTCAAAAACAAAAAACAAAAGACATTCTGAAACAAGGGAGATAATTAAGGGTCACATATTTCTGCTTCTGCTGGAAAAAAAAGGCATTTTAGACATTACCAATCATTAAGAGACAGAGAAGCTCTACTGCCTACAATAGCTGGAAAAATATTTCCATTTATTTCAAGCACAAGCATAAAAATAGTCACTTATGGCTAAGAAGTGTAACACAGAAATTTATCACAGTAAGTAATCAGGCCAAATTAAATGAAACTTCTGTTTCTTGTGACCCTGTCAACAATAAAGAAATATGTTCTCAGTTGTACTGATTGTTTATGCAAATCCTTTAGAAAATAAATACTTCAGAACAACAATACTGATTTTTAAGCATATTCCTTTGAAACAGGATATTTGGCCTGAAGTTTCATTACTGATCAAGTTGGTACAGATTTTCTATCCATGCATTCTGAAGTATGCATGATACTTTTGACATTAAAATTTCAACATTAAAAATAACATTTTTTTATCAATAAACATTCTAATTGATACTTAGCTTAACATGCATTAAATTCAGAATAATATTGTGAGGAAGTAGATTGTATTTTATTTATGTTAGTATATGTGTTAGTTTTGTGTTCTAATTTAGAAGCGTGCTGTGTAGTTTTCTAGAAAATGAGGAAAAAGCAATGAAGGAGGAAATTTCATTCCTCAGTATTTATGTAATGGTTAGTAAATGAAAATTAAAAAGGTTTAACATTTGTTTTTTGAATTACTTAAAGATCCTTTACCCACTGCACTGTGGTTTTGCATATAACAGTAACCTCCCTTTAATTTCATTGTGGATACATTTGTAGCACAGTTGGTCCAGGATATTTCCATTGACTAGGTAGGTAGCTCAGTTGGTAAGAGCGATAGTATAACAATCTAAAGTCAAGGGTTTGAATCCCGGTCCGGCCACTTTTTACACCCAGAACCCTTTTGTTGATTATATTTTGCTTATTTCATCTTTATTATTTTTCATAAAAGTCTCTCAAGGTATGGTTTTCTTTTCAGAAATTATTTATCAAAGGTAAAGTTGTGCTTGAAAAAACCCAGTAGTTACAGTTTTTGGCAGTGGTACAGGGATCCTTAATGGCGATACATAAGCTATCTCCATGGCGATTAAAGTCATACTTTTCACTGAACACATTTTTATGATCATATAACAGGTTCTAACTTAAATTTTGGATATTGACTATTGTTAAAAAAGAAATTGACAAATTTATTTGAAATAAATATTGAGTCTCCTCCTGTTTTTTTCATAAATTTATGCAGGACACAAAAAATAAAACAAATAAAAATTACACAAAAGGTAAAATAAAAAGGAAATAAATAAGAATAGGAAACAGTCACCTAATATATAAAGTAATTTTTTCTTTGTTACCCAAAATTTGGAAAACATCAGTTTTGTTAATTTTACTTCAGACAATTTCCTGTTTTTAGTTTTTATATTAAAGTGTGTATTAGAATATAATTAAGTTATAAATTGTAAGTAATATACACCAAGATCTTTACTCTGTTAATCACACTGACAAAGAAACTTCACCTAAATAAAGTTATCGATTTGAGTACAATTATCACAGTATGTCAAAGAATAGAAGCCAAGCCAGTAATTACGAGAACATCTTTAGTTAGTGGCGTGAGAATTTCCAGGATTTTGTGACGATTTTCAGCCAATGAGTTTTGTTAGAACACAAAGTATACAAGCCATATGATCCCAGTTAGTGATGTGAATTTTGGACGAATTTGTCGTCGTTATAAATCCCCTGGTGTTAACATGCAACGAGAGACATGCTGGATAAAAGGTGCTGAGCCGACGTTATACCTTGTTGCTTTGTCTGCTTTCTGTCTTTCACTTCAGCATATTTATCCAATTGTGAAATCAAATCGATGAAGTCTTCCTGGTTGCTTTCATGTTTGACTTCCTCTTTGGCGACCCCCCTTCGGGAGTCGACCTCCATAACAATTTGATCGTCGTCACCCTGTTCGGTATCTACACCGACAAAAAACGGTCACCACATGTCAGACATAGCCTCTTTTTCGTAATAAAAGCCCCCAGATACGGTACTTAAACTCTTCGATATAATAGATAAAAGATTCCTGAATAAGAATGTCTTCCGAATAATATCATGAGTATCAGGCAGAACATGAATCGGTTCACTTTATTTTCACATAAATTTAAATCAAACTGTAAGATTTTGGCTTCTTTAGAAAAATTGCCCTTGAGATTTTCTTATATATTTGAATTTTCAAAAATATTTCAGTTCACTCCCTCAATGGTTATTTACATATATACTTTATTGCAAGTATCTTTTTTAAATTTTCAAATTTCAACCCTGTGTTGAACTTGTTATTTTCTTAATTTACTCTCAAGGGCCAAAAATGTGAAAATAAAATGGGAGTGAATATTTCCAGATATATAGTGAGCTTTAAGCAAATTCTATTTCTGAAATGAAATATTGCTAGTACTACAGAGCACCAAGTACACACAGATTTCTACCTATTCAGAAAGCATGACATCCTTTGCTTTTCAAACTCATAAGCAAGTGAAATGGTTGTATATTGTATACAGATATTCAGTAATTTTTATGAAAATGATCTTCTTCTGTCTTAATTGTGTGGGGGGGGGGTTTCACTTAAAGATTTTTTTTTATTATTATTTCATACCTTTTTTTTGTTTCAATTCATTCACCCCTTAAATTTCAGAATGAACTATTCCAACCTTTGAATTGGAAGAGTTAAAATGTGTCTTCCGGGGTGAAAGACTTTTTTCTTTTATTTTTTTTATTAAACATTGAACTTTATATGAAGGTTGTTTTATAGAACTATGGAAAATGAGGATGAAACAAGAATACATAAGGATGAATGGGAATAAATGAAGCTGGGATGAATATGAAATGAAGATGAATCAATGACACAAGAACAAATGGGATTTTAACACACAAGATAAAACACTAGCACAAACGTTTTAGCAGATGTGATCAAATCACTCATGATTTTAAGAGTAAATTCAATGGTCTTATTTCAGAATCAAGTTATTCAGCCGACTAGAAAAAAATATTTGCTTAGGAAACATTATTTGTGCAGATATCTAAATCTAGCAAGTTAATCGTATGGGTATTATTCCTTTGAAACAAGCCTACATGACTAGCACATATGTCTGGTACTTGTGTCACACATGAGTTCCTGTAACACACTAACACTATTTTACACACATGTTGTTTTTATACACACCTTCCTCGCGTGCCTGTGGTGCCGACCTCTCCTCAACTGAACCAACGTCACTTCCTGATTCTTCTGCTACAGATTCTGATTCCTATAAGAATACGTAAATTTGGACCAAATTAGCATTTGAGGTATGATATCCAATCACATAGCTTGTAATATAACTGATAGCCAATCACAAGGCTCGTAATATAACCGTTCCCCCACCAGGTTCAAAACAATGGCAGATCACAACATCAGCGGAGTTGACAGTTTCACTAAGCTTAAGTTTTACAGCAGCTACTTATAATGAGCTGAAACCAAGTCTGAAGCTATATTAATTACACTTGTAGTATTTATTGAAAATTCAGAACCTTTTTTTATACTGGAAAAATATTCATAAGGCTTAATATGCGTCAAAAAGTGAAATATTACAGAAATATATAAGGAAGAAATTGTAATTTTTCATTTTTTTTTTTAAATATTTGGAAATATGAGTACTCTTGTGTATATGTTGAGTCCGATCAATTTTAAGCTTAGAACAATTTTCAGTTTTAACAATTTTGAAAATATTGCACATTCACACATTAATTTTACCATAATGGATTTAAGGCAGATACAATAAACACATGTGAAACACAAGTTTTATAGATTTGTCTGGGTCTAGTTTATAAAGGATAAGCTGCAGTTAAAAAAATCATATTTTGTTATCGTATTTCACCAATAGCTGTTGATTTCCCTATTTCATAAAAACATATGTTCTTAGACCATCTATCTAGCTAGAAGTAAGAACATGCTTGTTCCGATTTATATATAGAAAGAAAGCACCAATATTTTATTTCTAGCCAGCTAATTCCAAAATGCAAAATACAAAATAAAAGATGAAAATACAAAGACTATATCCGAAGAAATTCATTACTGAAAAGACATGAACCGGTTTATATAATATATTTGAACAGTACAAAACCTTAATAATATTTTGTATACCAGTATCACCTTCATTTCTGTTTTTTGACTTTCATCTTTCACAGGGCAGAGAGTCATATCCCAGACTTCATTTAATGTAACAGTAGTTATATATATATAGATAACACATGAGATTTCGATCTTTTGAGTATTTTGAAAAATATTTCTGAATTCAGAAAAGTAAAAAAAAACACTGCAGAAGTGCAGCCTCTTAAAAGCTTTGTTATGATTTTATGGACTGATTCAAAAATACTGAAAGATTGAAGCAATTGATACTTAAATTGTTCATATCCATGAAATGGGAATAACGAGGAATGGGGGATACATGCCAAAAAAAGGGTCCACTGCAAACAAAAATATGGAAACAAACACCTTATCAAGCTATCACATACATCTACATTATTATTCAAATATGATACATATTACTGTTGATTTATTTTAAAATGTTTTCAAGCATGATTTCTCTCAGGTATTAATTTGATAGATATTTGTTTCAGCGATAAACTACCATAGGTCTCATAGGAAACTTACAAAATTATAAATCTGTCCAGAACTTAAAACCAAAATAATGTGTTAACACATTCATCCCTACATTTTTAAAATGGACTCGCCCAGTCTTTGGTTTGGCAAGGTTCTAATGTGACTTTAGGGATGAATGGGTTAAGTGAAAATGTTTGAGATCAGAAATCATAAGATTTAGTTAACAAATAACTCTATTCACACTTACACATATTCAAATATTGCTATATTTTTTCTACTCTATCTTACAAAGTGCTTCTACAAAACAAACATATATATATTAAAACCTCATTATACTGCCTTCCGTTTGTCCTGATACATTTTGGCGTTATACAGGGGTTTGACAATCCTTCAAGTGAGACATACAATTTGTTCAGAGAAAATAAATCCCACAGGATTTTGAAATATATTGGCAGTAAAGGAGGTGGCAAATTAAAGAAGGGCATTATATTGAGGTTTTACTTTAGAAGTGAAAACAGACTTTCCTGACACCAGATTTTGAGGACATCTGCTATATCCTATATGACGGTCAAATCTTGTTGATCTGTCTTTATTTAACACTTGAGTTTCGGACACAGTGTCAATGACCCAGTCCATCCTGATGTCAGTAAAGTCAGATTTCATTGTACAATTTTTATGAGAATTCATTGATCTTGAAATTTTCGGGAGAAACCCCTTTGGGTCTGTCTTGATTGCTAAATACAAAAACTCACCTCACATAAAATTTTATCATTTGAAAGTTACTTTATTAAATTCCCACATATTTAAAACTTTACATATATATTACTGATCCACTTAAAAGATAAATGTGATTGAAGTTTTAGTGGCTTAACAAATTATTACATTCACACAAAAATCTTGTATTAAAATTTGTTTTAAATGGTTAACAGTGCTTTAAGCTTTAATTAAAAGGTAGACAACTCTGGTGCCGAGTGCAAGATGGTGGAAACCAAAGAAAAACTTGCAATGTAATAATTTTAACGCAATAATGTTACACAGAAACACTGTTGTTATGAGTTATTAAATGATGTTGAGTGATATTTTCATTCGATAACGATATAAATCTATGACAGTGATAACAATCAAGAAGACTTAAATCTTTTCTTTGATTTCCTTGAGCACCAGTGGGTAAGGACTGCACACCTAGTTAGAAAGTTACTGCAAATGTTTTCCGATCCTGGCAGCATTTGGATTTTATGTGTACAAGCCTAGGGGAGACATAGTTCCTGGGATTTTGTAGTGAAGATACAACAAGTGATTTTTGCGTAAAAAAAAATTCAAACAGGAAGTCTTTTCAAGATGTCAGGTGTGAAGACACAAAAAATGCGTTACGTTATATAAAATTAGGAGTTAGGACTAAATTATATCTTAATGCCTACATGACTATGTTTAAAGTTAAATATTGGGAAAAATTAATCTATTACAATATTTATACCATTTTTTTTCTTCTGTAAAAATTAAGTCGTAAATATGATATTGGTGGAAATTCACACGTGTTCAGTCACAAGGTTTCAACGTCTGCAGAATAACTTCTTTATAACAAATGCTGAAACTCTGTCCTCAAAGAATTTTTGTTTAATTCTAATAAATTTTGAACAACCATTATGAACTGAGGAAGTTTAGTTAGAAAATGAGTTCAGGTAATCTGGGGGTATCAATTTCTACATTTAATATTCAAAAGCGGGATAATGGATTTCTTAATTCAACATTCAAAAATAAATTTCTTTCATGAATAATGATTTTGATATATTCCTTATTCAAGTTATTGTCTGATTTTTTCACCAAATCAAATAGTCATACTTAAGTGGATCCGAGTTATTTTTCTATTTTTCAAGGTTAAAGCCAATTTGAGTTAATGAAGTTCCTCTGCAGTTTTATAACGAATTTGTAGGTCACATAAATAGGTCTGGTTACATGCTAGGGGAATACGGGTACAGCAGCACTACAACTAGGTCAACTTGACCTAGTTCTCACCTGGTGAGGCTCAAGGTCATGAAGTAACTGGAATCCACATGCAAATGGAGAAATTTTAAATGAGGAAAAAAAAATTAAAAAAAATAAACATGCAAATTATTACTACAGCAAATCAAAATTTCTTCAATAATTTGGATTTTGGTCAAAGGAGGTTGAAGCCCGGCAGTAAACGTAAAAGGATCTCGGGAAATGTCCAAATAAAAATAATTTATTCATGCATTCACAACCAGTGGAATAAATGTGCCAAGGTTGATTAAAAATTGGAAGCACATTTTTTAAAAGCAGTGTTTCCTAAGAAATGAGCTATTCCATCTTTTCGTATTGCAGAGTTATCTTATCTTGTGAGCAGGTATTGATTGTTACGTCATTTGTTTGTGAGAGTAACGTCATCAATTTTTGAGAAAGCGACGTAATTTTCTCACACGAACCAATGGTAACAATCAATACCTGCTCACAAGAGCAGATAACGCTGCAATATGCAAAGACAGAATAAGCTACAAATCAGTGATAATGGTTTAATAAAGACAAGCACAAACTTGACAATGCTTAAATTCCTTAATAACTGAAACAATTTCAACAACATGTAATATTAAAATAATAAAAATAAAAATAGAGTGTTGACTAAAACTTACATGCATGTAAGCTTTCTGTAACATATCATGGCACATATTGATTGTTTTTAATGAAGAATACAATTTTTTCCTGATTTTCTGAAAAAATGATAGAGATTAATAATAAACCAATTGTATTACTGTAGTAATTTTCTGGCAGAAACATTATTAAGCTATCCACCAATACATAATAACAAACAGTCCTGAAACCCATAAAATGTTTCCATACAAAACAATATAAAAACATTACCTTGATGATGTCTTGTTCATCATACTGGACATCCAAAGACATGCCTCGTTTCATGGAGGAATCTCTGGAAATACCAACTTCTTCCGTAAAAGTGTCAAAACCTGTTGAAAAATTAAATTATATACATTTTATAACAAGCACAATAATAATAAGAAAGTAAAACTACAATATTATTTTAACAAAACAAAGTGTATTTGAAATAATTCCAGAATTTATTTATTTATACATTTGTATTTCAACTTAAGGTATTTTTATTAGCCTAAAAGTTGTTTTTACGTTGTCTTTAACAAGTCATATCAGACACAAGTATGGTATAAAAGGCAGAGAAAATCCTGAAATCGGAGAGCAATATAGGCCATTTTCAGAAATTTTCAATCAATATAAAACAGTAGAGGAGTCATATATGTAAAATTGAAAAGAAAATGGAAAATAGGAGGGACCTATTTCAATTTTGATGGACCCAGGGCCCTTATTGCCCCCTCCTGGATTATTCAAGTACAATGTGAAACACTTGAGCTCAACTGTACTGCAAACTGTGAAAACAACAATCTATGTTGACAGATATTTACAAACAAATGTAACAATCTACACATCATTTGACTATACTGCATAGTTGTACATTGTTGAACATTGTAGCTTTGCCTAAAATGCCTGTGTGTCACCATTTCAACTGTGTGTACACATGTACAAAAACAAATTACAAGCACAACTTTTACCTGACATGCTTTGTTTTTCCTTACACACCAACTTTTTTTTGTAAAACTCTCTCTGATTGGTTACCATTTTCACTTCCTGAATCCAGATATCGGATTATGTGATTGGTTTGGAATAATCATCTCCACTGTTTGTAAGAACATTTTTTATTGGCTGATAGTTAATTAAGTGCATTGTTAAAACCAACCTGATTGGTCCATAGCTACCCTAGCTGCTGCTGCCTCTACTTCATCTTCTACTGTTTCCACATTGTACATACACTTTTTGACAACATCTTCTCTGTTTATCCTGGTTAAGGCTTTCTCTAACGCATTGCCTGAAATAAAAAAGAAATAACAAAAATTGTAGTTCAGAAATCAGAGCCTCACTAAACTTTGTAGCTATAGTTCTTTAACTCATTCACCCCTGAAGTCACATTTGAACTCTTCCCATTCAAAGATTAGAAAAGTTCATTATAGACTTTCAGGGGTGAATGAGTAAACAATTTTTTGGTTCCTCTTTTCTTTTTTTCTTCTTTTATTTTTCAATCCTTCAATCTATGGTACAGCATGTGTATCACAATTGAAAAGTTTTTGTATCAATAACCAAAAAGTTATACAAAAATGAATAAAGAAATTATTTTGTAAAATACCTTCTTTTTTTTTTCTTCAAACGTTTCATAAATTATTTTCTACACTAGAAATGATAAAAAAAAAGCATCATTGCAAATATCTGACAAAAAAAAAATCCTTCAAAAATAACCAACTTAAGTACTTAAGTTTCATCCGAACCAAAAATTAATACAGTGCTGCAGATTTTCAGTCTATAACCTGTAGATAAATATTATTCAATTATAGCCTTTAACCGAGGAACGCAGTTGAAGGCTAAAACAGTTCTATTATATTCAAAACAGTTATGTAAGCAATCCGAAAAAAAAAACCACAACAAAAAAGCTATGGAAGCGGGACGGTGTGTTTGTTTGGAGACACATCATAATTCTATTTTTAGAAACACCCAGTCCTTAAACGAAAATCATGCGCTTCAAGTCAATCGGTTTTTATCGGTGGACACATGATGCACTTCTTGCAAATTACTTGTTGCGAATAATATGAACAAATAATAATTGATTATAATATGAACTAGAAAATGTCTGTAAGACATGAATGGGCCCCCCACCCCCCGTCACCATGTGCAATTAGTTTCAGTGTTTAATGTTTGATGCAGCGGGACATGACGGACATGGGCAACACTATATGCGCTCTCAATTTTATGGCGGGAGGGCATACAAAGGTGTGACCTAATCAGCAGGCACTCCAACATCAAGCGAAAGATATGACGCATAAGGTATCCTGAGAACCTATTTCAAATCACCAAAATTGACACAGTTCGGTGAGTATATTACTGGTAGATAAATATCTGAGTAGGTACCTGTGGCTTGTTCTTTGTCCTTGGCAACCCAAAGCTGAAGCATGGCAAGAGCCTGGTCGTTAACAGTGTTGTAATCATTCTTGATCTGGTTTATCTCCCCTGATGTGAAGTCCAGTTGTTGGGCCAGGAAGACCCAGTCACCCTTAAGGGAGTCGGCGACATCGTTCAGTTTGATTTTAGCCCGGCTTACAGTGTCCTCTATCACTGTAAATTATTGGGAAAATTTTCATAAAAACATGATTTCAATAACACTTAATTTTCAAATGAATATTTTTCATACAAAGTTTTGACAATATCAGCAATTGTTCTGGATATCTATAAGCAATCATGGCAAAATATTCTCCAAATGAGATCCAAGGGAATATGCCAGACCCCAAGGCCAATCCTTGTAGCATATCTGTATTAGATTTTTCATGCCAAGCAATTTTATGTATGGTTATGGGGTGGGGATCTCAACTGTTTCCAAGCTGTGACTTAGATAGGTCCCTAGGGTTGTGGCTAGACCCCAGGATCAATTCTAATATCATGACTGCATTTGTCTCTTTTTGCCCAGCATTTGTATATATAGTTTTGGGGTGGGGATCTAAACCATTTCAAAGATATGATCCAAAGGTTAAGTCTCCAAGGGTGGGGCAGATCCCAAGGCCATCCTGGAAGCATATGTGCATTCATCTTTTTATACGCAGCAATTGTATATATGGTTATAGGGTGGGGATCTCAACTGTTTCCAAGTTGTTACTAAGAAACTAGGTCCCTAGGGGTTCGGTCAGACCCCAGGGTCTATTCTAATATCATGACTGCATTCGTCTCTTTATGCCCAGCATTTGTATATATAGTTTTGGGGTGGGGATCTCAACCGTTTTAAAGTTATGACCCAAGGACTATGTCTCCAAGGGTGGGGCCAGATCCTAGGGCCATCCTAGAAGCAAATGTGCATTCTTCTCTTTATACTCAGCAATTGTATATATGGTTATAGGGTGGGGAGCCCCACCATCTGTACAATTTTGAATCCCTGCCTCCAATGAATGTTTTTGATCAAATATGATTGATATCCAGTGTATAGTTCTACAGAAGAAGTTGTTTGTAGCAATTTAGCCAAATTGCCCCTATTTGGCCCCGCCCCTCAGCCCCCTGTGGGGTCAGCCCAACCATTTGTACAATTTTGAATCCCCACCACCTAGGGATGCTTCCAGTCAAATATGGTTGATATCCATCACTTGGTTCATGAGAAGTCGATAAAAGCAATATAGCCAAATTGCCCCCTTTTGGCCCCACCCCTCAGCCCCCTGGGGGGTCAGCCCAACAAATTGTACAATTTTGAATCCCCACCACCTAGGGATGCTTCGAGTCAAATTTAGTAAAATTCTAATCAGTGGTTAGGAAAAAGAAGTCGTTTAAAGGAATTGTTGACGCACGGACGACGGACGCCACGGTATGGCATAAGCTTACCTTGGTCCTTCGGACCAGGTGAGCTAATAAATACTTTACTCACCAATGCCATACTCCTTGAGCAGAGAGGAGCGTTTACGTAGCTCAAGGGCAGCGTCCCCGTCCATCTCCATGGAGCTAGATGTGGACATGTCGGGAAGGGAGATATTCAGGTTACAGATGGGGGTCTGTGGCACCTCTCCGCGAGCCACCTTAGGCTCCTTCATGAATGCCACACGTGCTGCCGGCTCTTGGTCAAGGTCACGGATTCTCACAGTACACGGGAGTCGGTTCTCTCGAAAAGCTTTGAAATCGACGTAGAGTTGGTCACCGGACTTGGTAATCGGGATGAGATTACCAGCCATCTCCACAAACTGTTGTCGGCCTTCTAACACCTATGGGCATAGATAATTTGATAATAAAATAATCTAGATCTCAAAGATATCCTTTTCAAATTTAATATCAAAATTTGAACTTGCAGTAAGTATTGGAGAAATTCAGATGATAAAAAGGATTTGCAAAATATAGCATTAAAAATCAATTTTGCTTACCTCTACGTCTCGACTCCGTGCTACTTCCACGAAATGCTCTTGTTTTTCAAGAGTCTTATCGATCTTGTCATCTGTCATGCAGAACATACGTAGCTTGCCTTCTTGTTCACCAGTGCGTTTGGCAAACACAACAAACCGTGCCATATAGGGTACCACCACTGCCTCTCGGTACAGCTCTGTGGCCATCCTCGTCGCATCGGAATAATTCTGGCAATCCATCAACCAGAATCTGTAAACAATAGCAACATCTTAAAGGAAATGAAGCTAAATGTAAAGTCTGACCAACGTCAGAGAAGAAGAAAATATATAGGTCACAGTGACCTTCATTTGATACATTGGTGTAGTTTTGTCTGAGGATGCATTATCCTCATATGAAGTTTGATGGCTATTTGACTTCCAGTAAGTCTTAAATTGCCGAGATGTCAACATATGGACGTACAGACAGAAAAGGCAAACACTTAACTCATTCGCCCCTACATATTTAAACTGGACTTGCCTATTGTTTGATTTGGTACGGTTCAAATGTGACTTAAATTTAGGGGTGAAAATGGGTTAATGACCCTCCATTATGTTGCAGGTGCATAAATACAAACTTGTTATAACTAGAACCGTCATCCGGAGGATAATTAATTTATCCCCCCCCCCCTTCCCTGCAGATGCTGGTAGTTTATACATCATTTAGTGACCTTGACCTTGGGGTCAACTTCTTACTGAAATTGGGACTCAATTCTGAAACCAAACTTTCAATAAAATCTGCCTATTAGTTAAGATGGAGTTTCCAGGACAAGTTACTGAGGACGACAGACATCATCCAGCCAGGGTGATTCCAGTATACGGCCCTCCTAACCTGTTGCAGGGGGTATAATTATTCACTGGATAAAGAGTGAAAGATCGGATCAATGTTCATGATGCGAGGAGCAACCAACCTTCCTGACACTCTAGTCGTGAAGGAGACACAGTCGTTGACAAGTTTGAGTTGCGTCTGATCAGTCAAGTCATCCCAAATGGCACTATCAGTTCCCTCTGTAACATAAACCAACACCATTGTATTTGTAAAGTCAAAGGAATTTTATATGACATAAATGTGCAACAAAACATATGAAGTGAAATATTATTGATCCGGACTGTCATTCTCATAATAAGTTATGGCTCGAAAACAAGCAGGCTCAGCTTAATATAAAACACCACATTTGGCTGCCCAGATATATAAAATACCGTGCTTATTTTGTCTGTTCATTCATGAAGAAACGGAAGTCATTCATTAATCCCATAAACATAAAGAAAACTTGTATCTCTTATCATTTTATGACATTAAATTTACTGTAGCCAATTTTCATGGAGAAAGCCAAAAATTATGGGATTTTATTTACATTCAGTTATTGAGCTGAAGAGATTCTTCACCAGTAATTAATAAAGAATTGCTGATGGAAACATTTTTAATGGAATCAAATGTGTCTAGACCAACAAGGTTAATTTTTATGAAAACAAGAAGACGCTGTCATCGATATCCCCCGCTCCCAATGCGAAATTCATTAAAAACATGAAGCTTAAAATATAGGTCAAAATCAGCATCCGCAATATGCATTCAGTAGAGAAACCCTATATAGACAATTGATGCTAGTATAATCAACATAGAACTTGTAGTAGGTAAGATATAGATGAGAGCAATTCCTCTCAAACTTACATGAGGATAAGCATCCGCAATATGCATTCAGTAGATCAACCCTAGATACACAATTGATGCAAGTATAATCAACATAGCAATTGTAGATGACAAGATAGAGATGAGAGCAATTCCTCTTAACCTTACATGAAGATATGAGCAATTATATTATACCAAGTCAATGAAGCGTAAAATTTAGGTCACAATCAGCATCCGCAATATGCATTCAGTAGAGCAACCCTAGATACACAGTTGATGCAAGTATAATCAACATAGCACTTGTAGTAGGCAGGATGTAGGTGAGAGCAATTCTTCTTAACCTTACATGAAGATAAGAGCAATTCTTCTTAACCAAGTCAATGAAGTGTAAAATATAGGTCAAAATCAGCATCCGCAATATACATTCAGTAGAGCAACCCTAGATACACAATTGATGCAAGTATAATCAACATAGCACTTGTAGCAGGCAAGATATCGATGAGAGCAATTCTTCTTAACTAGGTTCATGGTCAGATGCACGGACGGATGCACCCGATTTCTATATCCCCCGCAAACTCGTTTAGCAGGGATAATTATTAACTTACAGATTTAAAGTTATGGTCTATCAGAAAAGCAACATTTTTTTTTTCATTTTCAAAATTCATATGTTGCATGAATCAAACTGCAATATTTCTTATACAAAATAACATTTAAATTGATCAGCAAACATCAATTGTAAAATGTTGAAGTAAAATAAAAAGTACATATAATTGTCAAATAATTAATGAATAAATTAATAATACATGTCATTTTCGATAGGGTTATTTTTCTTCCAATTATTTTTGTTTTCATTTTTAATATGAATAACATTTACTTGAAAAGACAAGAATTGAAATTATTTCGATATTATAAAATAATATGCAAAGCTATAAATGGTTATTTTCGCAATTAAAATGCTGTTTATACAACTCAATTTACAAAATTAGTATGATTTCCATACAGAATAATTATAAATTATAAAAAAGAATTTATGTCAGCAAAGTATACGAAAGATGAATAAAGTATTGACATAGTTACAACGTAGCAGACGGTCACGAAACAATATGGGGGACATATATTTACATAAACATGTGATCGCCGAGGCAGACAAATTAAACGTAAACATGGTGTCAAATTTGCCCTTTTACCTTTGTTTAAAGAGTTGTTCGAGCCTACCCCACCGTAAGCATAAAGAGAAGAAAAGATTGTGAAAGCAAGAGAAAACACAATGTGAAATCGTAAATATGACTGGTGCAGGCGGACATTCAAACTTCTTTTTCCAGAAATTGACAGAAACCTTGTGGATTTATCACTGAATCACATTCATAATTCTTCATGAAAACACAACTATTCTTTTCAAGATTTTACTTTCAAATATAGTTTATGAAATATTTCGAAGTTTTATTAAGTTCGGAAAGAAATGTAATTCCATTTTGAAAGCAACAATTTTAAGAGTAACAAAGCAAATTCATTCTGTAGCTGGAGTTGATTAAATTTGGCCATTAAATGTGATAATATGGTATGTTACATTAATTCTATTTTAGAAATGCTCAATTTTGAAGTGATTTCAAAAGTATTAACATTCATTTCAAAAAAGTTGAATTTTCATGAATTTGAATTCATTATCTTAGAAATCAAATTATTTTAAAATTGTAGATGTTGGTTTATGCACAAAACACGTCATGTGGATCAAATTATTAGTCTTTAGTACTACAACCAATTAATAATAAAATGTAATTGTCTATATATAAAAAGAATAATGTTTTGATAAAAGATTACAAGACCAGATGTAAAGTTGTGCAATCTATCAAAGTCGGTTCTAATACTGACTAATATGAGTGCAAATATCTAACTAGGAACAGTACAAATATCTATCTTGTACGAAAATATCTCTCTAGCAAGTACAAGTATATGTCTAATGTGCAAATGTAATGGGAGAGAAAAAATCAAATGGGGCCGAACCGTGATTCAAACACGGGACCTCTGACCTCTAGCCAGAAGATCCGACCAACTGAGCTTTACTAGTCAACAGAAGTCAACTGACCAAGTCTGTTACACAAATATCTATTTCCAAAGTTATGGTGCAAATATCTGTCCTATGTGTTAGTGTAACAGGCAAAATAAAATTAAAATGGGTCCAAATCGAGATTCCAACCCCGGACCTCTCACCTCTAGACAAATGCCAGAACCAATTAAGCAACCCATGGCCAGTCACCCTACCCAGTTCAGCTACTCAAATATTACAGAGCGAATATCTGAATTCCATATGTTTGTGAAATATCATAAATCTGATAGTAACCTTCACAACGACTATCCCATAAATTATTTTTAGAAAATGTCCTAGACTTGAATGCCCACGAGCACAGTGGTTGATCTATAAATAGCAACAATGACCTTGGGACCCTGAAGTATTTTCATACTTGACTTTTGCATAATGGTAATGGAAGTCGTTGAGTCAAGACAATGAATTGGAATGGACTGACACAGGTGACACTAAAGCCCCCCCCCCAAAAAAAAATGTCAATATAATCAATCGTATAGTACAAATTATACTTGCAGACTGAAGGATTTAGGTCTCTGATGTCAGAAAATTATGTGTGCCCCCATTCACAGCAACATGAAACAAGACAGAGTGTATGTTTCGATCAGATCTGATTACCTCAATGATAGAGGCATTGAAATGTGCTTGATTAGATTAGTTATGAATGAAAATGAAAAAATGCATTTCTTTTGTTTCTCAATCAAGTTGCGAAAACCACAAGATGAGAAATAGAAGTCAATATAATAAAGAAGAAGAATGAAAAATCTTTGAATGAATTTTTGTGTATATTTTACTTTTTTTCCCCTCCACTGCAGAATCTATGTATGTTTGTCAAACAGAAACATAAAATTTGGGGTGTGAAAATGGAGTAAAGCAATAAATGTTATTTGTGTATCGTATAGGACAATCAACAAAGTGATATCAATTTTAATACATAAATGTGCTAATACAAAATAAGGTTGCAAAAATTTAAACATGACAATCAAAATCTGTACTTTACTCATTCACCCCTGAAATTTCATAATGAACTATTATTCCCAAGATTTGAATCAGAGGGTTCAAATGTGTCTTCAGGGAAGAATGCGTTAATAGCAAACTATGATTAAAAAGATGCGATTCCCCCCCCCCCCNAGAAATGACAATTTCACGTTGGTTTTATTATTTTTCTTTAGTGGCTGTCAGTTCACAAGTATCCGCAAAATTAAATTCTAAATGAAATATACATTTCAGTCTCGACAAAATTTATAAATACACAAGGCAAAAATATGTAGCTAGCTTTGTGCCAAATACTTCACATTTAGCCGTGATTTTATTGATGAAATATTTAATTGTTATGTGAAATTATTTCTTACAAAACATTGTGTGCAATGTGAAAATGATTCACATCCCATTTCATGTATGAAGTGTGAACGTTTCTGATACAAAGATTCAGTCATGTTAAAATGATTTCTAACATGACATGATGCGCAATGTGAAAATGATTCACATCAAATTTTAGTACAAGAACAACCAATACCTTCACATAACAACACAATGTAACGTCTTAATGATTTCACAAAATGTGAAAAGGATTTCACATGACATGATTGTGATGTGAAACACTAACATGAATGTGCATTGTGAAAATAGGTTCCCATGGTTATGTGAAAACAAGCTAACACCAAATTATTTCATGCAATAAAAGCAAATATGTATGATGATAATGATGCATCAACATCTATACAAGGAAAGGGGGAATAAATAGGGGTTGTGGGAGGGGAAAAGGAGTTAAAGGGAGAGAGAGGGATTACAACAAAATATCACTATCAATTTTGGTGCAATTTCAACACAAACAGGTGGTCCACCAAACAATAAATCACAAACAAAAGCCATGTTTATAATCTACAAATTTCTACACGTTTACAAAATAAAGCGTAGAAGATTTCTCTCCCATGATATGCTATATAACTATGCTGGTAGGTGGCATTGTCTTATCGACAGGTCCTTACCGGATATACTGTAGAGTACTCGGAGAGTTGGGAGGTCATCACGATGCGGATTTATCATTCCTTTTTGTTGTGCTTTCGGAACCGGGATCGTCAAGGTGATGGTCTTGTGAAATTTACGTCGTCTTGGTTCCACAGTTACGATTGGACTGACGGCCACACGGTTACCAAGTAGCTTGGCAACAAGGTCGGGGCTGATTGGTTGTGCCTGGCGATTGATTGACAGTTTGGAGGCGTTATAGATATGAATTTCCGGGGAATGATTTCAATTTAAAAAGAATTTTTTTCCAAGAGCATTATGCAAATAAGTACAACAGGTATTGAAATCGAACGAACAAAATCAGAAAACAAAACTTCACAGAAAATAAATAACATAGGGTGGCATTTGACGGGCTGATAATGTTGTTGAGTGGGCTATTGTCGACACTAAATAGAGCGCTACCAACACCGAGACAGACCAACACACTTGAAGCAAAAGAAAGAGTAGTGCATATAAACTTAGAAGGTCTTCATTCTATGTATAGTTGCTTTAAAAAATGTCTGTTTCAAACTCCACAAGCCTTACAATAGGCCCGGCTGGCTAAAAATGAAAAGAGAAACAAAACCAGCTGACAAATTATCCTTAGTTTTCATCATTTACATTACCATCAAATTACAAATCAAAAAAAAAAAAGTCTGACAAACTTTGAGGAGTGTGACAATCCACATAACAAAAATGGTAAGAGCGCCACCTTTGCCAACCCTATCATCTTAATAAGAACAACAATTATCTAGAGAACAACAAAAAACTAAAACTTTGCATTAAAGAAGTCATAAACTAAAAAGAAGGAGATAGAAAAAAGGAGAGAGAGAGATAGAGAGAAAGAAAAGAAATGTACATATGAATTCGAAAAAAAATACAAATTACAAATAATATTTATATTAAAAATGTCTGATACGAAAATTTTGTTTTTACTTAAAAGTTCTATAGCATTACAAAATCACTCAATTCACAACTGATATTTGATAGTCCAGTGTAATTAACTGATCAAAATATAACATTCGATAATTTCATTAAGAATGAAACAGTAATGAAATACAAGGTTTACAAGTAAAACAAACTCAAAACGTTTTGCTGAAGCTGTAGCCATGACAATGGATGGAGGGCAGAAGTACCAGGATGTTTGGATTTAAGAAGCCTACACCAGGGTACCTACCTGTAAGCCAACACGAATTTTCTTCGTGAGAGCGCCCTCAGGGAAAACTGCTTGAACCTGAGGCACGACAGTGGAACTGATTACTCCGCCTTCTTCTCCTACGGACTGTCGTTCCTCCCGAACCCTTGTCACCAGTGCGAAGTAGCGTGGGAAGTCGTCAGTCAGGATACGTGTGATGCGCTTGTTAGCCAAGTCATCCTCATGTTCTAAGTCTGAAAGAAATTCACCATAAGGTACAACTTTACAAGAACTAGCAGATGTCTGTAAGACATAAATGCCCCTGCTCATAGATGTGACGGGACGGACATGGGCAACACTATATGCCCCCCCCATTTTATGGCGGGGGCATCATTAAATAAACTTACCACTATCAATGCATAAGCACTCTAGGAGTCGCAATAATATCCTTTGCCAAAAATTCTAAACAAATAACATACATGAATAATTTAATTCTGTTAACCGATCTTTGAAATACCCTCTAATTCTTTTTATTTCAGCCTTGTAACAAATAACAGCAAAATATTTGTTGTCCCTTTTTTTTTAAGTCCTGCCAGCTATGTTTTGAAGGGGCCATTACAAAAATCCCCAATACGACCCTGCAGTTGTTAGCAATGGCCAAATACACTGTATTAATAATTTGATCGAAATCGGTGAGGCCAGAAAATGGTGGCCATTTTATCCAATGAGAAAACAGAAGTTGCAGTAGTGTTTGCAATGCCTACGCACAAAATTATTTTGTGGTTAAAAATATTTTTCTATCTTCATTTCAACGAGATGCTAGCATCTCTTTGAAATAAAGATAGAAAAATATTTTTCCTACAGACACAATCAACACTTTCCCTGAACACAGGTCAGCCATATAAACATTTCCATTTCACAGCGATGAATTTCAAAGTGCTCCATCCCCCTCGTACCTCCTAAACTTCCTACAGCAAACAGTCTCAGTTGGGTTGTAAGAAGACTAAGTCAGGGTTCAAACTAGCAACCCATGACTGGAAAACCATGCAGGGCCTCTTTCGCCTATCCGGTTCAACTGCGTGGTTTGCCTGTTTTTAAATGTAACATTTTCGGGTATAAATCCCGGCTGACCTGCAAATGTTCATGCAGGCCTTGCAAAGGCTTGTCTGAAAGCACCATCAGATTACTGGGTCCGACCTTTTTTCGTTTGGATCGCAATAAATAAATCCGGCCAAAATACCCCCTTAGATTTAGTCATCCGAGTTATCTCCCTTAGAAGCATATGACCCTACCTTCCAGACTCTCATTCAGCGCCTTGTTGACAGCATCATCTGTTGCTAGGATCGGGTGCTCCTCCCATTTCTCGCCGTTGTCACTCCTCAGAATCTTGATCTCACGTTCCTTTCCTCTCAGTGAAGCGAAGTGGGGGATCTCAATCACAATGCGGCTAAAATGCAGAATCAAATATCCATTTTAAAATTTTACAAGTAAAACAAGTACAGAAGCAAGAACATTAATATTCATACAGGCATTTGACTCGTACACCCCTACATATTCAAACTGGACTTGCCCTGTCTATGAGTTGGTAAGGTTCAAATGTGACTTTAGGGAAGAATGGGTTAAAGCTGGGACGATGTTCTCGTTAAAAGTATTGTTGCCAGCAACTTTTAGTTGGCTACATGATGGAAAATAAACTGCTATGAATATGTGCACAACAACATATCATACCGTGTAGTATCATTATACTTTCTTGTGTATTGTGTCAAAATGTTTTGTTTGCCTGTATCACGATACACTAAGGGTACTGAAATTTTCTTTTCAAACTTAAAGAGTTTACTTATTGTTTTGAAATCCTTCAGTAATTCAATGTGCAGTCATACCCAAAAGTACTAAAAGTCATACATAAATATATTTAGCATTCAGAATGCAGTCGACCTTTTGAGCATATATAATGATAATAATAATTTGAGGTTCTTATAAATATACTACTTTATCACAACCTAGTTCGTAGGTCATCTAAAGCGGTTCACAAATTATTATCCATGTTTATAGGGCCTTTGCAACCAGCCAATACCTTTCTCAACTCCCGGGGGAGCATACAGCCGGAGCTGCCATTTTGGTGCTAACAGCTAGCATTCAACAATTCTAGCACTGCCCAACCACGTACTCATTTGCAGCTGAGTAGACTGGAACAAGCGGTGTAAAGTATCTTGCTCAAAGATACAACACAGTGCCGTGCCGTGACTCGAACCCGCAGCCCTAGCCATTAACATTAAACCAGCTACCTTTGAAAATCAACAACCTGATTTAAAAGTAAGTGCAAACCCTGTTGGATTATGTAAGAACCATTACAAAATTGTAGTCATTTTACACCTTTTCTGTCACAAAACCTGTGGACTTATTACAGATTAAATCCGTTAATTTTTCCACAATTTTTACTAGATACATTTAACAAAGGTAAAACGTTATTTCCAGAATCAGTTAACAAATTTGACTCTTTGTGCCAATCAGCTCATTTCAAGAAAGGTCCTTCATTTGTAAAATCTATTCAACAAGAGGGGGGTGGGCTTAATGCTGAGTGTGGGCTTATCAATGGTCATTTACGGTATACTTAATTGTCACCACACTTAAAACTTGTGAGCTACATTGTTATTTACACAGAGAGACGGATCAGTCGTGAAAGTTTGTAGTGCAGAAAGGTTAATACTACAAGATGATGCATCACAAATCTTTACATCACCATAGCAACAGTATCCCCAAGGCTATGAAATCGTCAATTTATCTCCAATGACATCATTAAGAGAAGCTGCTTTTAAAGGTAAAAAAAGATTTTAAAAATGACTATTTTGACAAGGAAAAACATTCACCACCAGTTTTTGTCAGACTGAACAAGTCTGGACAATTTTCAGATAATCTAGCACTAACAATTCCTTGTTTGATAACATGCCAAATTCTATATTCATAATCTAGAGAAAAAAAACACCTGGGTTTTTAACATGCCATACTTTTTATTCATAGATAGTGACTTTGGTCTGGCTAAAATTGTCCTTGTAGGCAGCGAATTGAATTATTCAAATGTATTCTGACCTAAAATGACTCACTTCAATCATCATTGCAGAATTATGTCACTTTATGAGGTTACAAATACTATCGCTCCTTTTTCATTACCTATCACACAGTGTCACAGACACCCATGCATAAAGATAAATATTTAAATTAAACTGTTTTTCACAAATACCCACTAACACTGTTTCACCATACCACTATTCCAAATGTCCACTTAAACCTAAACTACCCTATACCCCATTCTTATTACCCCCTAACCCTATTTTACCATTCCTCTTTCCGAAATACCCCTATAAACCCTACTTTATTTGTGTCTTTTCATTAATTATTCAAACTACAATAAAACCTCAAAAAAAAATTGTTCATCATTCCATTTGCCACCTAAGTTACCCCTCAATTTCCTAAGAATTCCTTTATAACATGTTTCCTCAATTTATCCCCAAACCCCTTTATAATGCCATAATTTCTCCGGACAAATAGTGGCAGAATAACAAGGTTTCAATGTATAGTCGCTAGGTATATGCATGGGAAAAAGTTTCAAAAGCTGTTTTTGGCCATGGTATGGAGACCCTTAAACCCTTACATTGGTATGGGGATCGCTAAACCCTTACATTGGTATGCGGATCCTTAAACCATTACATTGGTACGGGGATCCTTACACCCTTACATTAGTACGGGGATCCTTAAACCATTACATTGGTAAGGGGATCGCTAAACCCTTACATCGGTACGGGGATCCTTAAACCCTTACATTGGTACGGGGATCCTTAAACCCTTACATTGGTACGGGGATCGTTAAACCCTTACATTGGTACGGGGATCGCTAAACCCTTACATTGGTATGGGGATCCTTAAACCATTACATTGGTATGGGGATCCTTAAACCATTACATTGGTACGGGGATCCTTAAACCCTTACATTAGTACGGGGATCCTTAAAACCTCACATCCAACAACTTAATTTTCCAAACAATATATTATGATATTTGTAATATGATTCATCAGTTTGGCATGAATAATAAATATGCTGTTTGTTCTGAACACAAACAGTAATTTTTAAACGTTATTTCGGGAGCTTTCGACAACATCTGTTTCCTTTGACCCTCACTTGACTTGTGTGACACAAGTAATGAAGTATCCTTGTGCATGTGCAGTATTTACGGGGTGTGCTTATGATGTGAATAAATGTGTATATATGATGTGTATACATGTGTGTATGTGAGATAACTATGTTAGTCAGCCTCCGCATCTGGATGGCATCAGTCACTGGCCAACACCCTACCCTGTACAATCATACCTTTGTCTCCCCATGACACAACAACCAGACATATACACCCCAGCTAGGCACACTATGACACAGCACAATACCTATATAAAAACGTAGTCCCTCCTGAAATTCCAAATCTCTTTGGTCTTTTTCTATTTTTTTTAATAACCTGTCTCCCGTGGTGAGCCCCTCTAACCAAATAGATAATCACCTTCTGATCAGCCCAGCTGGTTTTGATGACCCCCAGGAAGACTGCCTGGTCCACCCCCTATCTCTTCCCTTCACTCCAAATTCATTAGCACACAACAGCCTGCCTCTCCTTTCCCTAATTTCATTAATACAAGCAGTCTACCCCACACTAGTCCCATGGAAACTTTGAAGGTACTTACATTCACTTTTGATACACAAGTATTACATTAATTTTTGGATACCAAAGTTAAACACATTGCTGAAACAAATTGTTGTAAATGGCTGTCTGTTATACAGTGGTCCATTATAAATAGGTACCTGTATAACAGAGGTAACCTAATACACAGGTTTCTAGTGGATAGAGGTGTGCGGTATACAAAGGTAACCTTCATTGAAAGGTATTCACTACATAGGAATTGTCGTTGTAAACAGGTTTTTATTATCGAGATAGCTTAATATCTGTTATATACAGGTAACCTAATACACAGGTTTCTAGTTGACAGAAGTGGCCATTATAAACAGGTGTGTGGTATACGAAGGTAACCTTCATTGAAAGGTATCTTGTGTATAGTATTGGTCGTTATAAACAGGTTTTTATTATTGAGATGGTTTAATATCTGTTATATACAGGTAACCTTTATAGACAGGTATCCAACATAAAGATGGTCATTTTAGAAAGGTTTTCTGTTATAAGCACATAATAGTTTTGGACATTTGTTATATATGCAAATGATCATTATAAATAGGTACTTGTCACACAAGTTACCTTTATAGACAGATATTGGTCACACACAGGTTACATTTAGACAGGTATGTGTAATACACAATCTTCATAGTCAGGTTTTTGTCATATACAGGTGACCATTTTAGACAGATATTTGCTTTAAACATGACCTCCATGGCAGGTATCACCTGTGTTCAGTGTTTCTGACACCTATAAACATGGTATTGAATTACACAACATCTATTACAAGGTCCACATGTATGTCAGAATATGCAATTGATCTGTAACCTGAAATGTCAACCCATTTCCTGTTATGACAGAAAACAAGCCAGATGGATTGTGAAGTAGGTCAATTATCAGGGATATGTTTCGTCTACCTTAAAGTGCATCTCAAGAGTTGGGCGGCAAAGTCAGTAAGATTTTAGACATGACACATCGAAGCTTGCTCTTCGTTTACATAACTTGGAGATAGCTTCAGCCTTAATCACTGTATTTAAATTTTTTCGAAACCAAGAAGATTGGTCATTCTCACACTCTGAAAATTATCGTACAATTTGATACTACTACTTAAAAAGATTTTCAGTTTAGTCTTTCAAATTTTGACAGGGGGCCTACAGACTGGGAAAGAGAAACATATCATACAGTTCTGAACTAGTATTTTACATCAAAGGGGTTGTTTTTCTCAATACATTTTTCACATTTTCTAGGGGGGGGGGGCTGTAAAAAAGCTGTGTTTAACCTCAGGTTTTCTTTGTCCAATGAATGGATAATGATTTCCGTCGAAAGAAAATAATATTTCTCTGATTTTTCAATTGCAAGAAATACTACGATAAATTTTGATAAAATTTGAAGGTTGTTGTGTAATTTCACTATAACATGCAAAGATTTTTTACAGAACTACAGATTAGTTGAAATCCACACCGCTTAACAGTTATCTGATGGGTGTTAGTTCATTTGTGTGTCGCATAAGTGTCTCCCACAAGTGTCTCGTTTCCTACCAACCTTCACTGTCAATGCTAACACAGGAAGTGGAACTGGTTTTCCTTCACTACTGATAACCCTGGGCCATAAAGTATGAAAGTCTGACAGAAAAGTGCATATAATTACAGTATTTCTTCCAAAGTATGCCCCTTAATGAATTAAAATTTAAATAACATGTTGAAACTCCCTTAAATGGACGAAATGGCTATATAGTTCACTAAAATATATGTCATGTTTAGCTTTCTGCATCAACATACTGATTTTTTTTTCAATAGGTGTTTCTGAACTTTGTATTTCAAATAATATCTTGCATTGTTGAACTTGGGTTATGTTCAAATTGCATACAGGCAGAATTTCTTTTGATTCATTACTTTTCATTTTTATTTATGCCATAAAAGCGTTGTAAATGTGAAACTAAAACAGCTATTTGATTGGGAGAGTCGATATACCTGAAGGAAAGTGATATGCAACAGGATTTTTTTTCTTCAAAAGGAACGATTTATATTTGTAACTGGCTTTTGAAACATGATTATGTATCCTTGGGCTAGTTTGAATAAGCAGTAAAGATTTGATACAGCTTTTCTAGTCTGTAAAATGTATCTTTATGTAACAGGCTCCATTTCTTCAACAAGCGAAAACTTAAACATTTTATTTTTCACATATTTTTATTTAATTATTTTCTTCTTTTCGAAATACACAAATTCTTCTTATGTCTTATTTTTTTCATTCATGACATCATTTACATAATTACGATTGATGCATTGTTTTGAAAAATTATTTATTCTTTTTTGTATTCATCTGGTTTATTTTTTCAGGTGGCTTCTTTTCAATTTATCTAATAATAATTTACAATTGCTATAAATGAGATCCCCATGCTATGGTCTTTTAATGTCTTTTTCGGGATAGACTCAGAATGAAACAAAGACTAATAGAATCGACTAAAGCAAGTCTATCACAGGTGAGGCATGGCAGTGCATACATTACTGGCCGGCACTAAAGGTCATCCTTGGTCGCACATCAGGAGAGATGACCCCGCATACATTAACACACAGTAAAGTACTTGCTGAACTTCTGAATACATGTATTACTCCTCTGTTGACATAGCTAAATCATCGTCCAGATAATGCTTGCAGGTATGGAACGGGTCATAAAAGCACTGTTAGTTTAATGTATTAGCATATATGTTTTTTTTACAATGAATTACTTTATGAATTATGAAATTAATTTCAATGTTATCTTTTTCTGCAAATGACCACAAAATTGCATGTCAAAAGTGTGGAATTTAATCAGAATCTTTCAACATGAAATCCATTTTTCCATTACTTTCGTAAATACAAACTTTTTCTTTATCCCAGCTAACCAAACTTTACTCCACAAACCAATGATGTAACAAATTCTACTGTATTAACCCAGCTAAATACAGCTTACTCCAACCTATCAAAGATTATCCCAGCCAACTTGAGATGGGGAAAAATCTGTCCCTTGTATAAATTGACATTAATATCCCTTTTTCTATTTTCAACTTTTTTGCCCATTAAAATTATTGGATGGTGAACTGTTTCATGGACAGTATACATCTGTATTTGTGTGTTAAGACATTGAATTATGACATCCCTGTGTTGATCGTCATATATGAGAAAAGATTTGGGAGACTGCATGCGCATCGGATGGCTGGTGGCTCATAAGTTAGCACACTTGCTTTTGAACAAAATGGTTTCCCTGATGGAATGTGAAAAGGCATTGGGTCTTATCCCTGACCAAAAGGTATAGGGACCCCTAGGCCTGCCACTTTGGTTTTCTTATGGAATTCTGGTTTCCCCTGGGGGAATACATTCTAATTTATCTATGATAATTTAATTAACTTGACTTATTATTTAAAAAACAAACAGTGATTTCCTGGCTAAATTTCGTTTTGTGGAAGACCTGTTTGGGCTGTAGCCCACACACAAGTTGAAATATATTCTTTCAAATGAAACATATTCTTTCCACCAGTTAACCAGAGTGAAACATATTCGACAGATCAGTCAATGAGCTGTGAAATATATTCCACTTCCACACCCCAGATTAGGTCTACTCTGAACATCAGTTGGGCCCTCACAGCCACGACAGTTGACATTCTGTGTAATGACAAGTGTTGTAACACTGATACACATAATAACAGGCCATTACCATGGTCCCTTATGTCATTAATGTAAAACTCTCCACAGCCAGAATCACTGATAACCTTCTGACAAACAGCAGTAGGTGACCTACACTGTCTGCTGTAAAAAAAAAGAAAAAAAGTCTGGGGTTCAGAAACAATCAATCAAATCTAATTTCTACATGCAATTTATCCTGATCTACGTGTGTTGAGATACTGTGGGGACAAAGACAGGCTAACACCTGATGATAAACGACCTCTTTTGGTTAACCTTGATGACGCAAATTCTCCCATTTATCAATAAGTGTAGATAATTCTGTCATGTCTGCTTTTTTCCCTATTTGAGAATACCTGCCCCCTCCCAGATCTGATCCAAAAAATCTATCTTACAAAATACTGTGTCCTTTCTTCCAAATGAACACAAACTATTTCTTTCCATTTATCTTTATTTTAAATCAAACCTCTCCCATGTGCCTTACAAATTCTCTTTTGAACAAAACATTCGATCCCCCACCCTATCTCTTTTTTTCCCACTTTAGACTTTAGACCAAGTTTTACCCTTCACCTCCCTCTCCCTTCCATCTTCTCTTCCTACTTTTGACCTTAATCAACTCCCTCCCCATCTTCCCAACTCCTCTGTCTCCCTACTTTTGACCTTCACCTACTCCCCTTTTTGACCTATACCATCCAAAGACAACCCAAATCCCCAAAGACAGCACATCATCCCCCTTCACCACATATGAACACAGATGGCCAGGTGGACAGGACTGCTAATGAAAACCAGAACACATCTGTTTTGTTTGCAGCAGATTTTCGTCTTGACTTTACATGTGTAATACTAACACCCGAGCCGGTATGTAAACAAATGGCTGACTGACCCTAATCCTTGTAACCATAGCTACAAATGATTCCTCCCTTAAAAATAACATTTAAATCCTGGTAAAATCAATCTGGTACATTAATCTTCTTTGTTGCATGTCACTTTTTAAACTCTTTCAACCTATCACTAATAGGTTAACTGTTGAATCTGACTACTCTTGCTTCCAATAATCCTGTCTATTATGATCCCTTATTATTATTCCAATAGACCTGTGTTATCTGATGCTTATGCTCCAAACAAACCTGTGTAATCTAACTCAAGATTGTCTACACAGACCTGTCCAATGTGACATGACATTCTCTCAACAAACCTGTCTAATCTGACATCAATAAGCATAATTCTATCAATATTGATTTATTTCAATATCAAAACCACTTAACCAGATTATGAAAACCTGTATATTACGACATCTTGTCTATAGGTTTATCTGACTGGTCATTTTGCATGAGCTTTTGTGGAGGTCTTTTGAGGACAGGTTGCACTGCATGTATTTCTATGAAAAATGGTCTACAGCATATTGTTGGGATCAGGGGTCGGATTAAAGAGGTTTGTTAAAATGTTGTTTAATCTATTGAACTTTGAAGCCACGTTGGTAGCCACAGGCTCCAAGTGAAAAAATGTGTACAATTTAACCTGTCTTAACTGACAGCTATCTTACTTAGAAGAACCTGTCTAAACTAGACATTACTATCAGTTTCACTGAATAAATTTTGAGCTATGTTGAATGTTGTTGTATCCAAAACAGGTCTGTTTTGTAAGGAATATATGTTGCTTTAGTTGTCAATTTAGACAAGTTTCTTTGTAAGTTAAAGTAAATGTAACGTTACTCACCCTAGGAACTTGGTAGCTACTGGTCCCATCTCAAGGATCCTGGCAGCGAGGGCCTCACCCTCGTTGATGGGGAGGGGGTGCATCAGTTTTTCCTTCTTGATCAGGCGACAGGTAACGCGGGTGGGCATGGAGGCTTTTCTAGGGGGGATGATGATCCGGACCCCAGAGTGTCGACGCCCCCTCATGGCGCCCCCACGGGCGTCCACCATGAAGCTGATGAGGAAACTGTTGGTGACAAGAACCATGGCGAAATATTAGTGAAAAGGTTAACAAAAAAATAGGACTTTGCCTCCAAAATGCTGGAAAAGAAATGGGGAAAACACTTTTGGGTATCTCTGCTAGTTTAAATCCGAATAAGAAAGAATCTATCTTAGCTCGAAAATTCCTTCGATAGGTCGGTTCTGGAATTGGCAGTCAGTACTTTTTCCTCTTTGCAAGATTGAAAACTTTTCCTTGGAAATATCAATTCAAAGCATTTCTGGGGGTAAAACGATATGCCTTCATATGATCCATAGAATTCAGCCTGCTACAGATGGCAAGATAGCTGGTCCGACTCAGATCAGAGAAGCCATGTTTATATCTACTGGAGAGTGTATCTGTGGTTTGGGTGGGGTAAAAACAGGCGGGGAGGAGTTATAATCAAAACACAGGGGCCAAACATGCAAGGTTAGAGTCAGCAAACCTCATGTCTTAGTTGTGGATGTATCGAATTTCCTTCTTCAGGGACGTAGAAACTTTTCCCCACTCAGAATCTTGATATAGAATCGGGTATATCTTCTCTCCCAGTGAATCTAACAGGCTGAGGAACTCCGAAAAATACAACACATCAATGTCTCAACGCTGAGACTCCACTGCAGTGAACATTCCTCCAAGGGTCTGTTATCTCCACTAAGAATTTGAAAATA
Source organism: Mizuhopecten yessoensis (assembly GCF_002113885.1). Taxonomy (NCBI): domain Eukaryota; kingdom Metazoa; phylum Mollusca; class Bivalvia; order Pectinida; family Pectinidae; genus Mizuhopecten; species Mizuhopecten yessoensis. Next base: position 740,723 of record NW_018403506.1, on the reverse strand, counting down.
TCAAGATCCAGTTCGGGAGGCTCAAGCAGGCTTCACTGACAGACACACACACACATACGCTCTGGGCAGCAATGTACAGATGCTAAATGTGTACACCACTGTTTGTATATGTAGACCACTGGCTTTATCTATGTATAGGGCTCACAGCTCCCTAGGGGCTTACTCCCCAAACAGCTACTTGACTCCCTATCAGCTCCCGCTCCAGTATTACCAGCTGGGTTGTCTGGAACCCTAGAAACTTGAGCAACAGGGCACTCCAGTTCTGATTTCACAAACAAATCTACTGAAGATTTCCTTTCTCTTCAAATCAAGTCTCTTTACAGTGAATATAATTTAACAGTGAACGCAATAGACTACACAGGTGAGTCAGCCACTTCCGTGAATTGTACCGTAGATATTTTCTGACAGCTTGGCAGAAGACTCTGCCTAGTTGTGCAGTTTTTGTTCCACAAACTACACTTCAAATCCAACTGCAAGTAATTTCTCAAAATACCAGAAAAGTGCTGCAAAGCACTGTAGACTTTTCAACACAATCCCATGGGTCAGGCCAGCTATTTCACCAGCAAGACTGGTGTGTGTAAATTTCTGACAAGGCCGCCTTCAACATACACAACACATGTACATTATATACACACACACACAGGTAGAGATTTAGGTCATAGGTCATCAATACTTTGGGGTTTAAAACCACAGAAAACATTTCTATTTTATCAGGTAAGTCTGACCTTTACTTGAGAGTTTGTTACAAAGCATGCGCAGACAGGTAAAAACCCTGTGAAAAAAACCAGGAAACACCTGTACAGCTACCTGTAATAACATTATAAAGGTGCTAGATAAAAGGAGCCATGGGGGGAGGNTGTGTTTTCCCCATACATATTGCATTTCGGTAGCACACACATTCAAGTATAATTTTCTGTGATACTAACATAAAAAAACTTCTCCTATAGGTTAAATTATAGTAGCATATATTAGATCAAGACTATTGGGCTTATCCCAGATCTCACGAGACACTTTAATGTGTGTATAGTCAAGTGTAAAGTTCATCACGATGTTAATGTGCTTGTTTTATCTTCAGACTATTAAATGTGTATAACACAAACAAAGCAAACCAACTTTATCCAACCCAGACGTGAACAAAACCAAATTACCACACAGTAGCTGATTTTAAATATTTTTGTTGCAAACAAATTGAAAAATTTCACATAAAGTTTAAAACAGACAAAGTATAAAAGAGCATTCCTTTTATATATCTGATCATTTTTTTTCAACATTACATGTAATATTTCTTATGATATTTTATTTTTTTATAATTTATTTTTTCCAGGTAAAATGTGACAAATTCATGCAACTGCAGATTTTTTTGATTTTTCTTAAATGATAATTTGTTTTCTCTTAAATATCCATTTTTTCTTCTCTTTATTTCTCCTTGTTTCTTCTTCTATTGATAACATTTTCTATTTTTTTTTTTTACTAAATTAAATCACCAAGTAAATATATATATATATATATATATCACTGTTCTTATTGCAATAATTTGTGACATTTCCAGTTAAAAATTTCCAAACGATAATGACAGTTACAGTTACCTAAACTTATGACAGTGCCATAGTGAGATGACACTAACTTAATGTAATGACAGCGAACACCTTTCCATGATGGGACAAGATATAATCCAACCCTCGACATATTTGTCTTCTGGCGATTTACTAAATTGACCTTATCAACATTTATTACACCTAATTTCTCTGTGCATACATGTTAGGACAGTCACCAACCACAGACAATATCAAATTTAATTACATAATGTCTGCCCTGCCTTTAAGTCCAGACAACATGGTTATCGTAAGGGGGAAATATGTTGACAAACGGCTTAACTTACCAATTTTAGTTTACAAATTGTTGACATGTTTTAAACATGTTAAATAACTCTACCTTGGTACATATGAGATTAGAAAAAGTTGTTATCGCAAAAAGGGAAAAGTTATTAAAGAAATATTACATTTCATATGATTTATTAAAATATATGAAAGCTGTGTGTTAAATTTGTCAATATTAATAGGAAATACAGATATCATATTTTTTTTTATTTTTTTTTAAATATTTTCTTGTTAAACATGAATAAAATCAAAGAAGATTGAGAGACTTAAGTCAACTTGAAATTATTGTAATTGTGTAATGCTCAAAACTAATAATAAATTTTGAAAAACACAAAAAAAGAAGAAAATAATGACAAGAGATACTGTACAAAATTAAGGAGAACAATATCAAAGAGGAAATAGTGGCATGCCATCAAAATGAATACAACATACAGTATACTGATAACGCGCTAATGCTATACTGATCATATACTGATTTCATGCTAATTACACGCTGATCACATATGTATGTGACAGCAAGACCACAATACTTCTAAATAAGGTAATCTAACACTTTTTTTTCTCTACAACACATGATTAATAATTATAAGATATTTAATTTACTGATTGGTAATTATACTGCCATGCAAATAAGCTGTACAAAATAACGGCTCTAAAATCATGTACCCATAATACATGTATGGAGAACAAACGATTATTCATAGTTTCATCCCCTTTCTACTGCATAACTCATACATGAAAGTCACTATACCTGATACAGTCATAATATAACTCCGCATTCTTGCATACGTAATTAGTCAAAATAAATTGAAGTGCAGCATTTGTCATACCTAAGTATCATTACTTTTGCATACATAAATAGCTACTAATATGCCCCACCTTTTTTGCATATATAATGAGCCATTATTATGCTCCGCCTTTTTGCATATTTAATCAGCCACCATTATGCTCCACCTTTTTTGCATATATAATGAGCCATTATTATGCTCCGCCTTTTTGCATATTTAATCAGCTACCATTATGCTCCACCTTTTTTGCATACATAATGAGCCATTATCATGCCCCGCCTTTTCAAATATTTAATCAGCCACCATTATGCTCCGCCATTTTGCTCACTATTTATTTGTCAATTTGCATAAAAGTGCATCAATTAATGTATCTCATTACCAGATAATGGTCTAGCTTTTTGTCTAACAAAACGTCACCACTATGTTTCCTATTTAATTTTATGTTCTTGATCACCTGTGGTCAATTTGCTCTTTAATTTCACCTATATAACTGTTCACAATAAAAAATCTTTCGTTCCTTACAAAGTATCATGGGGTGATATCAATTTTCAATAATCAATAATCAAAGTATCCACGTGGAGGGAACAACATGGCTTGATTTTCAATGCTGAGGTATTTGTGTGGTGTAAAATGTCAATACACTATTAATACTTGTAGTACCAATGACCTTGACCTTTCGACCTCATGACCAGATAACAATCCCAAACAAGCAAGTAATGCATGGATTTTCAGTTTGATCAGCAGCCCACAGGAACTCTGGTTTTTAATCAAATATCTATGGTAAAAGATCTTGACATTTGACCTTGTGACCTTGAAAACAATTCCAAGCAAGCGCTCATGTAGAGGCAGCACTATACAAAAACATGCTGCTCCGCCCTTATGCATATCTAGTTAGTCATCATTATGCTCCGCCCCTTTCGCATGCCTAATTAGTCACCATTTCCGCAGTCCTGCCTTTATATCAATCCTTTGAAGTGCACTTATACATTATATAAAATTTAGCGGTATTGATGGTTATTTTTGATGCCAGCCAGCATAAAATTACTATACTTGCTCTATCCTACCATAGAAGCAATGCCTGTATATTTATGCAAATTATATATGCTAATTACTTCTGCTAATTATATATGCTGATTGTATGCATGAGGTGAATTTACACCAGCCAGTGAGGGTTGTCTTAGCAACCGGCATTCTGTCCACCCAATCAGTGCTTGTTACTATAGTGCAAGTTATCTCCCTTTGACAGCCGCAGTACATAAACTAAGGTACAAATGTTACATTGTAAAACAAATTAAGAGAAAAAAACATAAAACAGTGTTAAGGAGAACAATACACAGTGATTCTAGCATCTAGATGTATAGAATCAGCTTTACCTTTTCCATTTCAGTTTGCTGTGTAAAAAAAGACATAATTATAAACAGGTTTTATAACTATATTTAAATATATTCACTGTAGATTTTCTGCAGTTTTTCTCTCTCTCAATGTTTTCTTTCTTAATCTTACCAACAGATAAATAATATTTCATTCAAAATCAACCTGACTGATTTATTCTACATCTCCAGGATGAGTTAGTTATCAAAGTATTGAACAAGAGGTCTCATGGTGTCTGTTAGCTCATCTTTTATCAATTTTATAAATTACTTCTTGAAAATAATCTTTACTCAGGGTTTGACACATAAAAATAGTTACTGCAATACGATTTCAACTTGCTTTACCGAGATAATCAACTGTTATAATAAACAGTACACACTCATTTCGGTCTGTAAACTCATTCACCCCTGAAGACACATTTGAACTATTCCAATTCAAAAATTGGAATAGTTCATTATGAAACTTCAGGGGTGAATGAGTTAAATAACACAAATAACAGATCTTTTAACCAATTCACCCCTAAAATCACATTTAAACTTTACCAGATTAAAGACTGGGCAAGTCCAGTTTAAATACGTAGGGGTGAAAGTGTTAAAGGACTTTGTCTGAGCATGTGTAATCAAAAGTTTTTGTACAATTTACATAACCACATCATGCATTCGTGCTGTTAGTATTTAATTTTGAAAATATAAATTTTACAACTGAGTTAGTTTAATGAATAACCGACAAAACCAATCAAAAACATTTTTTAATGATCAATTTGACTTAAATTTTAACAATTTGGAAAGTACTGAATCAGTGTCACAAGTGAAATAGCCAGGTTATGATTTCATCCATGTTTTTCAAATACACATTTTTTCTTTAGCAATAACTGCATAAAAAGGGAGAAATGTGTGGTTTTCCAATTTCCTTTCAGTGGATTATTTTTTTCTTTATTTAAAGTAAACAAGTCGGTTTTTAACATTCTCTATATAAATTATTCCATAAATAAACTTAAACTCTGATTCCATTAGGATGCTCCATACCAAATTTTAATATAATTGATCCAATGGTTAGGATTAGTATAAGACAAGGATTCATTATTTTTAGGTTAACAATAACTTACCAGTAACCATTTTATTTTTATTTTTCTTCATTTTCTAGTGTTGGTTTATTTGACACAATGTACAAATTAAATTACATTTGTAGCAATAATAAAGGTAAAAAGGCTAAAGATAGGATAAGAACCATGAAATTATTTGCATAAATGTTATTTTAAAAAGTGAAAAAATAAATCAGTAAACCTAACAAAGCTTTTAATCTATGATATCAAGGTCTAAATAGTTTTAATGCCTTGTTAGCTTGAAAACATCATAAAGAAAACTTTGAAGACATTGCCAAAAAAAAAAAAAAAAAGTTTTATTTAATTGGTGCTGAGCAAAAAATCACATAATGTTTCTCCAGATGCATAGCATAAGTGTTCAGAGCTTTTTATCAACCATGAAATCAATAATTACATGGGGAAAAAATTATGGATAGTCAAAAATGGTTTATGTGTTGTTAAACTGTCCTGTAATACAAAGACTTTATCACTCTGTTTTGTTAGTAATCCTGAGGAGCTAAAAATCTAAAGCAATAATAAAGAACAGGAAACCTAAACAGGTCCAATACCTGGCACCTTCCAGTTCTAATCATGGTCAATAAAACGTTTCATACATTAGAGTAATAATTCAAGCTTCTCTCTTACCCAGAGTAAGTTGGAGTGCGATCAATGGCCACATTGTCGGGGTCGAAGCTGGCGTTGAATGACGATCCACTGTAGGAGCTAAAACGGGAACTCTCCATTTTGGAGGTACCGGTGAGTAGGCGGTTGTCAGGGGGAGCGGAGGAGTACTGAGAGTACGACTGGGACATCATCTGAGCTTCCATGTAGTCCTAAACACACAACAGAGCCGGTCAGTCCAAAGAAAATGTCAAACTACAACCTCAGTTAACCTCACGGACAAAGACCAAGTATGGTATCAGGAAGACTTATTGGCATTGTCACCGTAAAACTCACAGGAAATATGTCAAAATTTATTTTTTGTAAACTAGAAAATGTCTGTAAAACATGAAAAACCCCTTGCCCCTGAAGTTCATAAACTGATGACACCAAATAGCAATGATTGGCCTATAAATAGCAACAGTGACCTTGGCATTGACCTTGGGACCCTGAAATACAAATTTCATGATAAATACTTAGGCATAATCAAACGCTCATCATGTACCAGAGTCAAACCATCGCTGTCAAACTCATATTGACTGTCATCTTTCAGCCACAAGCAAACTCACAGGTGCAATGAAACCATGACTTCCGATGAAACCATGACCTTCGGCAAACCTCTAGGCATAAAAGTCAAACTAATGGGGGAGGTCAAAGTCTGACTCGTAAATTTAGTCAAATTACCATCTCGATTCCAAGTTCTAGAAATAATGAAACAATCACAGGTGTTCAGTCTATGTCCAGAAATACTTGCTACAGCCAGACTTGTATTTAAATTTTAAAAAATTGTCAACCAGTAGAAACTTTGAGCCAAGGTGAACAGTCAAATATGGTTTTTTTTAAAGGAAACATAGAAACAAGTGGGGGGGGGGGTTTCAATAAAAATAATCGCAAGCATCACTTCCACCCATTACCAACAAAACCAGTTGAACACCCACCAAAAGATGCCAGATATAGACTCAAGTAATTTAATTTACTTGGAAGAATTGTGTTTATTGGTGAAGAAGACCGTTCTTTTCCTTCAGTGTTTCATGGATAACATTTTTTTTCTAAGTTTGGCTGCTCAAACTTATGTTCAAATTTTCATAAATGAAAGTAAATAAAAATGAATTTGTCTTCACATAACTTGCAAACATTGTCGCCAAATAAAAGTAAATCATTATCAGGAAAAACTACACTAAATTCATCAAATCTAGACAAAATAGTCAGAGACCAATGCTATTAGCAATAAGACAGTTTATTATTGAAATCTTTGCTGAATTTCAAATTTTGTCTTGTGTAAACTTTGAGAAACTTTGCGCATGAGCAAAATTAATTTCTTCAAATAGATGAATGAAATAATATCAATTGTTATAAATTTGATAAACAAACCATTATAAATCAATAAATCAAATACTATAAATCAAATATTAAGGTAGAAACAAACCTTTAAAGACAGCAAATTAAAAACATGATTTTCTTAAAACAGATTAAAATGTCCTGGTATTTTAGTTATTAAAACAAAAGCAAAATTATTAATGCTACTTCTTCACTCTTTAACATCCAAGAAATGAATAATGAATTGAACATAGAAAATATTCCTGAAATGAAATATTGAGGTTGTAGCAGTGATTATACCTTACTTAATGTTCCAAGACGTGTAAAAACAGGAATATTAACAGCAGACAAACGCTGTGTTCCAGGTATACGATGCGACTATAATATGGCAGCATGCCCTAACCAGTTTTTACCGGAATGTTATGTCTCTCCAGCATAACACTTTCCATCAGATCCAGATGTTGGTGAGAAATGTTTGTGTAAGCCAGGTTATGGGGTAGGGGAGGTAACTCTTAATTTTCACCCCCCAAAAGAAATTTAAAAGAAAGGTTGGCTCTTGAAAAACTTCATATTTTCGGAATAACTCCAGTAGATTAACTCATTGTTATCATACACAATTAAATATTTCAAAAATGTTTGGTATTTTTGATAATTTCTTAATTATTAGTAGTTAAAATAAGCCATGCAATAGTCATGCATATACGCGAAATGTATGGTTATAATCCATGAACTAATATTCATACAAAAACTGTATGGTTGAAATTATTATACACACACAAGCAATCCTTCACACTGTTATCGTTATTCAACATTAAATATTTGCCTACTAAATAAATTAGATGTCGGTTAGATGCAATGAATTTTACACATTGAATTCAGGAGTACAGGAATAAATGTTGGCAAAAAAGCTTAAATGATTTAATTTTATGAAGAAAGCTGAAATATAATATGGTTTATCGTAGCAGGGTAGACAGGGTTAAAAGGCTGAGTGATTTTAGTAAGATGGGGAATTTGTTTTTAATAAATTCTAACCACCACAAAAAAATATTTTCATAATAAAATACATCTAATCCAAAAAGCTGGATGATTTTAGTAAGATTTATATTTAATAAAAAATTAATAGCTGTTAATTCTAGTCACCACAAAAAAAAAGTTACTAAAAAATACCTCTGAAGGAGTTATTGGTTCAGATTCTTCCCTAGCAACCGAGTCGTCGGGCAAAAATTTGAATTCATCATTCAAATCAATGCTATTGATACTGATAGATTCGGCGTACCCCGGGGCTCGATCAGGATGGGAACGGTAGGCCGAGCCCGGGTACACACGGCGGTTACTGGCCTGATCTTTGCCATAACGTACAGATTTCCGCAAATAGAAATCCTCCGCATATTGAACAGTGCTTGTACTCTATAAACAATAAATAACAATTCTGAAATAACATGCAAGAAACTGAAAAAACTTAACACATAACACAGACCATATTAATAAAACAAAGGAAAGTACATGCAAGAGTTAACATTAAAACTGTTTGGACCCTTGTCACGCACAAAGAATACTTTTTTCTCTCTCACCAGAATGAAGAGTTTTTATAATATATCCCGAAATATTTTACTGAGATCCCAAGCAGTGATATGACATTATACTTTCCTCCTGATAAAAAACGGGAAGTGGTTTTTGATTTAATGGATGAAATAAAATAATAAAGAAATTTCTTGTATAGATCTTTTTCACTGAAACATGATATCTTTGAATCTCTGATTTTTAAAGAAAAAAGATGAAAACTTAGACCAGTTCCTTAAATTTTTCCAATTTTTGTTTGTAAGAAAAAAGTTTTCAAAACCAATTTAAAAACAAAAGTTGTAAAAGTAAAGACATAATTGAGATTCTTCTATATCCCACCCTATTTTTTGCAATTTGACAGATCTTGAGATTTTTTGGGAGTTTTGGATAATTTGGAATAATAGTTCAATGATCTTGAAGTATCGCTTGCAAGGCCATTACTTAACGACGATTAGTGTCCATATCGATAAAAAAGGTCAAATTTTGTTAATCTAACTCGTTATAAAAAGGTCTGCATGCAAAAAAAATCCATAAACAATCAGTTTAGTATTTTTTTTCATATTAGTGACTTCCTCCAATAAGGAAAAGGTCAAAGGTCATTTTAAACTCAATGACCATTAATTATGGGGTAGAGGGTAATTTATTTCCATGCCACAACTAAATTAAATTTTTAATATTTCTGTAACTTCATCCATATAGCCATTCATCATTCCATATTCGATTCTGTATTAATTTGGTCAGGATGCAATTATTTGTTTTCAAGGCAAAACAACTGGATTAGTTTCTCAAACACGTAAGTTGACTTTTTACCTTTTTCATTGCATCATCGAAATCGTCACCGTACTCGAGTTCGCTACTTTCCTCAGTGATGCGTGATTTGCCATCAGTTTGGGAGACAAAAGACGAATCATGGGACTTTCCCACTGACAAACGGTCGAGCGTTGAATATTCTCCCCCAAACACACTGTCGCCTCGCCCAGAAACGTCCTGGTGTGGGCGAAAAAATCAAATCATATTGTACTAACATCGACATGCAACAACATCAAAATATCAGAGATGGAGAAACTAGTGTGTAAAGTGACTTTGTCTTTAACACACAATCAAAATTACTTCAACAAAAAAAATCCATTTTTTTTCTTCTCCATCTCTGATTAGCGTCAACAAAATGGAATAATATTTCTGTGTTGATGATGAAAATTTGTGCATAAATATAAACAATTTGATATATAACATTTACAAGCAGACATCACAACAGACAGTGAAAAATTGAAATAAATTGACAACACAGACACAAGTATCAAAATAAACTGAAAAAAGAACAACACATATTTGAAAATTGAAATCAATTAGACATGAATACAAAAGTTAAGAAAATTCTTCATTTAAATCACTATCAATAGTTTTGTAACCTTTTTTATTCGTCCAACATTTTTATGGCAAAACGCTGTCAATAACAGAGCATCTCAAACTGGGAGAACGCTATCAAACTCCACTTACAGGACAAAGGGAGGTAACACAAAACAAAAACTTAAGGTGGCACATCACTAAATTTTTCTAATAATTTACCCTTTTTTAATTTCAACTTCTTTTTTCAGAAACAATGTTTCAACAATAAAATCATGCTTCAGTTGAAAGAAAAATAAATAAATAAGTGACAGATGCAAAAAAAAATTGTTCTAAATCCCAATCCCAATATAACAATGTTTTTATTGTAGAGTTGAACAAACACTATTTTTTTTTTTATATATTTAGTATCCATGGCAAGATCTTTCAACCTTATTAAGGCAGCATCTGTAAGGAGGATATCTATACTAAGTAGGAAACATTCTGATTGGTTAATTTAGTGATGTGTAACCAAGGGCCACCTGAAACACTATCAGGCATCGAACAGGACAAGGGGAGATCACTCTTTTTTTTTCAAAACCGAAAAAACACCACGATCCACCTGATACAAGTATTCATGGTCATGATTAAAATGTGTTATCTGAAAACAAAATGATGAAACCTGAATTTAAAATAATAAACAGGATGTAAACAATGTTGTAATGAGTGTCCCCAATGTCCTTTATATCACTTTGTGAGGGCATACTGTTGTATGATAGACTATTTTGTGAGGGCATACTGTTGTATGATAGAGTATTTTGTGAGGGCATACTGTTGTATGATAGACTATGTTGTGAGGCCAACCTGATGGTTGACAGACTTTGTCGTGAGGGCAAACTGATGTTTGACAGACTTTGTCGTGAGGTCATACTGTTGTATGACAGACTTTGTCGTGAGAGTAAACTGTTGTGTGATGGACTTTGTTGTGAGGGCAAACTGTTGTATGATATAATTTGTTGTGAGGACAAACTGTTGTATGATGGACTTTTGATGTGAGGGCATACTGATGTTTGACAAACTTTGTTGTCAGGGCAAACTTAAGTATGACAAAATATGTTGTGATGGTAAACTGTTGCATGAGAGACTATGTTGTAAGGGCAAACTATCGCACGATAGAAATTGTTATGAGGGTAATTGTTGTATTATAGAAACTGTTGTGGGGAGAAATATTGTATGACAGAACTTGTTAAGCTGGCAAGCCGTTGTATGATAGAAATTGTAGTGAGGGCAAAATGTTGTATGATGGAATTTGTCTGATGAGGGCTTATAAAATGTTGTTAAATGTTGCACCATTAGGAAATTAATTTCATGAACACAATGTGTATTACTGTGAAAACAGCATTGTGTTACCAAAACCATACACAATGTCATATGGAGATACAAAATCCTACCAATTGGAGGCTACATGTCTGTGCAAGAGCCGTATTTCCATTAAAAAAATGAAGTTTTATATGATTTCAAGTGAGGGCATATTTCTGTTGAATGACATTCAACATGATTTAATTCATGTGAGGGCATAATTGTGCTAAATGGGAGCTTAGCTCACATGATTTCCATGAAGGCCTTATTAAATGATATTGAACCTGACTATGTATGAGGGCATATTTTTATGAAAAGAGGTCATACATCATGTTTTGTGAGGTCACACTTTTGATAGTTAAGATCATACTATGTAATGTGAAGTCGTGATCAATTTCGGCCAAAATATTTCTGTGTGGGCATATACCAATATCTTATGTCATTCGAGGGCATTACGACAATGGACGAGGACATGATGATGAAATGACCAGATGATGTAACGTACCCGTCCGTGTGGTGATAGGGTGTCCCCGCTATAGTACCTCATCTCAGCCTCGTAATCGGGGCCTCGCTCTAAATAGGAGGGATACCTCATGGCTGAGCTTATCTCGCTCTTGATACGACGTCGCTGGTCCTCACTCATGGGGTGGCGCAGAATGTCCTACCGAAAGCAGATATCACAAAGACGAGCATAACAAGAGGATCAACCAAACACATCGACACAGAAAATCAGAAATCAAAAAGGGTACTGGCTATCAAAAATCACCATTTTGGAAAAAAGTACAACTCGTTGATAACAATTTTAAGATTTTGTGTTTTGTTTTCAAATTTTCAGTTAATTGCAGGATTTGTTATACTGTTTTCATATGCAATTTTGTTTCTGAAGTTACTTTTGATTATTTCATTATGACCTGTCTAAAGCAAGACCTGAATAATCCAAAAACTTGTGTAAACAGAACTTTTAGTTTTAACTTGCCTAAACGGAACTTTAAGTAATACAAAATTTGTGTAAAACACACTTTCAGCATAATCCTGCAAACACTAAACCCAGAGTTATTAATTTAGAAACCCTATATGAAAATAATTTTTAAATTTAACCTGTCAAATCTGAACCCTGAATAATCCAGAACTTGTGTAAAACACACTTTCAGTAGTAACTTGTATAACCAGAACATTGAATTATCAAAAATCTGTATAAAATATACTTCAGCATTAACCTGTGTAAACAGAATCCTGAATGATCCGGAAACTTGTGTGAACCTTTCCTTCAGCTATTTAGCAGTATAAATCTCATGTTAATTGAACCTGTATAATGTGAAGACCTGTGTATTCCGAACAACCCATTTAGTATCCGTTGGTTTGGTTTCTACAGGTTTCACTGTACATATTTCAGTGTGATTTAATTTTCCAAGATGGTGATATTTTTGCCAGAGAAACAAAATGATACATGCACACAATCTCAATTCCGTGCCACAAAACTGCTGACGACACTGGCAAAAAAAAGACGGACGCTGACAATGAACTGTTTTTCAAATTAAAATGAATAACACAAAAGTGCAGTTATGCAGTGAATGATAAGATAAATCAACTAACAGAAACAAACAAAAAAGAAACAAAAAAGGAAAAAATCAAAAAAACAGAAAAAATTCAAAATTAAATAAAACCTGGCTGCTTAAATCAAACAAAACTAAAACGCGATCTGTGTTTTGAGAAACTAAAATGATTGGATGTTAAATAGATGTACATGCTTTTCTAAAACCTTTCTTTAAAACAGGAAAAAAAATTCGTAAAATATTTCTCATATTGAAAAAAACTTCAACAACATATAGTTAACAAGTATACACATAACAGTAATTATGAAAATGACATTCTAAATATTAATTTGCATATTTGATGAAAAGAAATTAATATATTTAAGTATAAACAATGTATAATGCGTCGTACAATGTCTTCATACAGGGGCATTTGAAATGTTACGATTCAGAAACGTAAGACGAGCAAAGATGATTGAACTACAATAGACAGAAACGGCAAATTTAGACTCCGTTCCCTCACTATACTTGAAACAATAACAAAGTTGTTAAGTTAACTCATTCACCCCTGAAATTATATAATGAACTATTCCATCCTTTGAATTGGAAGAGTTCAAATGTGTTTTCAGGGGTGAATGAGTTAAGAGGCCTCACTCTTTACCTAAATATTTTTTGTATAGCCTACATACACAGCACAGAAGTATTCTTAGATATGTTCTACTTTTGAACATTCATGTACACTTCATTACGGAAACTTAGACGTAATCACGGAGTCTGCCTGTGCAAGGCATGTATGTATAATTAGTGCCATTCTTTGCCAAACCAGGTTCATAATGAAGTAAGTTTCAGCAAATGTTTATTGCATTGCTATGCTACTTAGAAGAAACAAGATGATGAATGAATATGACCCTTTCTGCTCTTGACATTTTTTCCGCTACCCATAAACAAACATCAGACCTCAGAGCCCAGGCCTTGCTAGAAATGCAACGCTTTCTTTCATATTTCTTTGAGCCAATAGATTTCCCTTTCAACAAGAATCTATCATCTTTTTCTATCAAGATTTTCTGTGGGGTTTTTTTCCCTCTGCCTAATGAAGACGAACAAGTATTGTAACCTTTCAATGCCCCTGTGTGTAACTTATGCTGAAAAGCAACCAACAATACAAAGCAGGTTTTAATTCCACAAACAAAATTCATACAAATAATACAAATCTTGTAACACTTCCAGCACTTCAAGCAAATATCATACAAAAACTTTCGGAAGGAACAACAGCCACTCCATATGAACACACAACACCCACAACATGAGCTGACGATTTATGTCGCCACAACTGTCATGGCCAACATATCACCATGGCAACCAAACCGTCACTACCTACATTTTACCATGATATCCAAACTACTGTACCTAATAATTTTTGTCCATGGCAAGTTGTCACTTACTAACTTGTCATAGTTGATAGTTTACCATGACAGGAAAACTGCTATTGCCTATAATTAGTGTTTTGTTTGATGTTTAAGTGTCAACCAGATTTCCTATTATTGGGGAATATGCCTGTTTTGTTTCAGGGAAATGATTGGATCGGCTGTTGAAGAAATTAAGTTATTATCATTTTTTCTTCTTTTTGGTTTTATGCGTTTTTAAAATTATAGATATGCATGCCTGATCATTTCTATTAATCTTAAATCTTCTTTAAAGTACTATGTAAAACAATTTGTTCCTTCATGTATATGCATTCTCCGATGTTTGGATTAAGAAAAACCTGATGTTGGTTTTGATTTGTGTAAGACATAGATGGTATTCATGTGTAGCTCCCCATGTTTTTAATCAAGTTCTTAATGAAAACAATCCTAACTTTTGTTCAGCTGCAGAAATGTGAACCAGATCTTCGGCAGTTATTGATAGTACGTGGAGCAGCAAGGCTAAATAATGGACTGCTTTTATAAGTAAGTTTGATTGGCCAAGTGTTTATATTAAGGATCCCTGTCCCACTGCACTGTGTATATCCTGTATACATGAGTAACCTCCCCTTAACTTCCTTTTGGATATAACTGGAGCACCGTTTGGCTCGGACATTTCCATTGACCAGGTAGCTCTATCGCTTACAGCAATAGCATTACAATCTGAAGTCCTGGGTTTGAATCCCAGTCTAGCCCAACTTAATTTTTACACTCTGAACACTGTTGTTAATTATATTCTGTTTAGTTCATCTTTTATTATCTCTCATAAGAGTCCAGCAAGGTATGGTATTCTTTTCATTAATGATTTATTTACCAAAGGTATAGACCTGCCAGAAAAAACGGTTTCCAGTACTTAGTAACTGTTTGTGGCAGTGGTACCTGGGATCCTTAAGTAGACATCGACTATGGAACTGATATAAAATATGTTATGAGAATAAGTTGTTTGTAATTCTTGAAGGTCGGTTGTCAATTCTTGCTTCAAATTTTTAACCTCATTCAAAATGGCCACCAAATTGTAGATTTGTGTAAATTTTATCACATTCTTTGGTTTTTATTGTGAATATCACTGGTTCATATATACATTAGCTCTTTGGTAGCTAAAGACAATTCATTTTCAAATATTCTTGTAGTAATGTGTTCCCAAACCTGTGCATGATAATGTTGATGAATATTTTCTTTATTATTTTTGATATATAGAACAACAAATCATTAAGCAATGTTGTATTAATGTTTGTATATGATATATATATATAGCCTGAAGAATCTCCTTGATGAGATGAAAGCGCTAAACGTGTTCTTAAGATTTTTTCATTTTGGATTATTTCTTTGTCTGTAAGGATCAATTTACTGCTGTTATTATATATATATATATATAGCAGGCCAAGTGAATGGTTACATAAATTCCTGCATAGTTGTAGGCCAACATGGGATACGAACCGAAAAACTTACATCTGAATCTGACCTGGACATTTAAGGCCATGTAGCAAAAAATTATATTTCTATCCTAAATATGACAACGAAAAATTAAATATTTTTTTGTATCACATTTCTACTCTACGCTGACTGCTGTTATAGAGTTAGATACTGATCGACATACAACACCTCTACAATCAAAACATCAACTATCTCCTCCTACTTAAATCCAATGGGAAATGATCTACAACCATGCAATCACAATACTAATGGTGCACTTTTAAGCTTAAAATGAAAAAAAAATTGAAAAAATAAGATAAGTCACATGATATCTGCTTGGACATGACGGGTCCCGGACTTAATTTTTTGTCCCCTCAAAGGGTTGACGTGGTTGGCCTCCGTATGTGGCAGAAATTATTCGAGGAGTCAGTGCATTTCATGAAATTGAGAAATGCAGTCGAGGTAACCAGGGAAAGGTGAAAGTGTTACCTAAGGTAAGTCATTGACATGTTGCCTTGGTAACCTAAAAATAATAACATGTTCTGTCGCCAAGGAAACCTCTGAAAGTGTATGCAATGGACATGTTGTTTTGAGGGCGATGAGGACAGTTCATGATGCTGAAAAATGACGACTCACTTGCACAACCGCACTATGACCCACACACATAAAACAAAAATGAAACTGTTTCCACAAAACTTGCACAAACAGAGCACAGACTGTGTCAGACTCCATTTTTAACCCTGTGTATGTTGCAGCATTTCCTGGGAAAAAAGAGTGCTATAAGGGAGGTAACTACCTCATTCCTCCTATTCAAGAGAAGCAAAAGGGTCTCCCTATTAAAAAGGGGGGATAACCATATTTTTCTCCCGTCATAGTGGAGGTTTTTACCTAAAATAAGGGAGACAACTCTCTTACACATAAAAGAGAGATGCCTATCTTCTATACCTACCAAAGGGACATAACTGCATGTCACCTTCCACAAGGGATTGTATTCCCAAATTTAATGAAAGAAATACTTGATAAAAGGAAAGAATCGAGCTGACCGGTCTTGCTGCAACATAGACAGGCCGTTTTGTTTGTGACCTACCTTTTCGTACGAAGTGTCCAGTGGTGAGGAGCTCTCGCCTCGCTCCAGGGAGATGCTGTCCTCACCTGTCAACATAACAACTCTTCTAAACACTGGACATTGGTCACTTTTAACAATTTTTCATCATATCAAATACATGCATATACATCATATGATTTTTCATTTTAGGTCAGCATTTCAAAAAACATATATGACAAGCAATTATGAAACCAAAAAACTATCTCGATCTGTAAAATATTCTTAAATTTCTATACAGTGTATTGTCAAAAATAATTCAGTACCAGGTACATTAATGAAATGTTGGTTCTTCAACATTCCCCTGTAATGTTTTTCTGAAAAATAATCACTTGCAAATGTGACCTTGACTTTCAAGCTAGAAGGTCAAGATCACAAATCTATATAAAATGTCGATTAACTATATCAATTTGAACTTCATGACCTAAGGTTACCAAAAACAACCAATTAAGAATAATTTATACAACCAATAGATACTTTATTGGGCTAAATGCCTATTTGCACTTTCCGGAAAACAAATACAAATAATGGTTTTCTGCTCTTTAACTCATTAACCCTTGAAGACACATTTGAACTCTTCCAATTCAAAGATTGGAACAGTTCATTATGAAATTTCAGGGGTGAATGAGATTAACTTGAAAATCTAACATTTATTTGCCACAGAAAACTTCTAAATATAAATTCACCAAAAGTTATCTAAGACTGAGTAAATTGACAAGTAAACAAAAATAAACATATATATGCATAAAATATGCAGTGAAAAAGTGAATTTTACGAATAAATGTGAAATTATATACGACATTTCAACATGGAACAATAAATACTGCAAATAATATATTATTCACAAAAATAAATAAATTCCGCTGACAGTTTGAGTTAAGGCATATTATGATATATATACGTTTCTGTTCATTTCATAAATTCAAAACTTTGTAACAAAGTATTTTGAAGCAAAA
Organism: Mizuhopecten yessoensis; assembly: GCF_002113885.1. Lineage (NCBI taxonomy): Eukaryota > Metazoa > Mollusca > Bivalvia > Pectinida > Pectinidae > Mizuhopecten > Mizuhopecten yessoensis. Next base: position 722,924 of record NW_018403506.1, on the reverse strand, counting down.
CCTTCAAAACTTTATGAACAAGTACTTTGAAGCAAATCTTAAAAACTGTATAAAGATGTCTGAAGCAAAGTCTTCAAAACATTATGAAAAAGGTAACTTGAGGTAGTCTGCAAAATAAGTCATCATAAAAATTAAGTGTTCTGCAGTATACAAGACATATGGCCGTTTAGGTGGTAAACAAGTCTACAGAGTATATAGATACATATATAGAATCATCTTATATGCAAAACAGGCTACTTCCAGGCTGAGCTATACTAGGGTAAAAAAAAAACGTCTGGAAATCTTCGTGCCTATAGTTTTCCCTATTATTTATGCTAATTAATAACAAAACAGAATACGTCAACCAATATCACACAAATTGAATTAGCGAAGAAGAAAATCCCTTTCCAAATGACAAGAACTTTTAAAACCACATCACGAAAAATAAAAAGCAATAGAAAAGAAATTTGAAAAAATAATTGAATGTTTCCTCGCAAAAAGTATTGTTTTAAAGCAATATTTATTCCGGTGGTTGCATGAGCAAAAAAACCTATATTTTTTAGAGATAAAACATGTTTTTTTTTACCTTTTTTTTGGTCATGAGCTAATTTACTCTTCCCCGTACATGACCAACAAATCATGGTGAAATCGTAAATTCCAAGAAACTTTTTTTTCTGGGTTTTATTTAACTTTGAAGTCAACACACCCAGTAGAGCACAATAAATCCCTCCATGGAATCGCTCACGGCCTCCACATGTGCACACACATAACAACAGCCCAGAGTACACAAGCCTTACTCTAGAGTATACACATTTACTTAATAGTAAAATATCGAAAATAAATTAATGCTGCACTTCTGGTAAAGCATTTAGGCAAGAGTCTAAACGGCTCTTTTGTGTCCCTCCCCTAAACCACCATGAACCCCCTACACTAGCTCCAGTCCCGAACAGCAGCTGTAGTAGCAACAAGCAGTGTTATGATTAGTGGATTCCTGCAGTCCAGTGCTGACTGGTCTGCGGAACTCATTTCATGTTTTCTTATTTATTTTCAGGATGAAGCATCATCTTCAGTCAGCCAGCTATCTGTAACATTTATTGTTTGGGCCGTTACTATTACTACTACCACTACCGAGAGCCCGGGCCGAGCTCAGAAATAGTGCGTTCTGTCTGTTCAGCATCTCCAAAACACCCACTTTCGCGAGCTTCTTCATAATTTGTTATGACGTAAATCTCTCGGCTTGTTTACATGTTGATGAAGCATTTTGTTTTTTGTGTCTATTTCCAAATTCTCACGTCTAAATGAAGACATCTCGTTGTGTTCCCCATTAAATTTTCATTGGCACGTTGCCTGATTGCAAACATCCTTGTACCACTAATGATGTGAAGTTTGAATATTTTTTTTTTTTATAAAAAGTTTAGATTACCAATAAAATTTTGTGGAAAAGAAACAATGTGTTACCTAAATTTTTATAATATTTATCTCCAGATTCAAAAACATTTTTAAATCACTGTAAAAAGAAAACGGAATTTTTTAATTTTAACTTTAAAACTTTTGAGACAAACACTGCATTGAGATAAACAATAACTCAATCGACCGATAATTTGGACAATCAAACTATAGAGTGAATTTTCTCCCTTTATTAAAACTTTTTCCAAGCCTGTTTAACCAACTCACCCCTGAAATTTCATAATGAACTATTCCAACCTTTGAATTGGAAGAGTTCAAATGTGTCTTCAGGGGGTGAATGAGTTAAACATTTTCTAAATCCTTGAAAGGCTAAAAAATGAAAATAATATTGTCCAAAATATAAAGATTTGAAAAGACTAGACAATGCAGGGTTTCAGATATATATCTATAAGGCGATAAACCTGAGAATAAGTCAACATTTATATTTCAAATTTCAAATTTTACCCGATAATTATATTTTGGCAAATCAGATCAATTGATCAGTGGGAAAAATTAGCAAGGGGGAAAACACCATGCAATGAACCAAAATGACGAACAAACATTTTTAAAAATGTTTTCAAGAATGTGAATGATAAGGATTTTTGAAGGTATAATGGTATTTCATTCTGAAGCAGCTCAAGTGGCAGGCTAGGTAGCACATAACAGCATCGGGAATTCTAGCTCTAGCCAGGATTTGATGAGGGGGTGAAGTTTTTTATCTTATCTTTACCGTCTTTAAGCCGATATCTGTGATAATCTACAAGGATAATTTGTCTCAGCCACGGTGATCCAGATAAAACGTGAGCCGCAAAAATAAAAAGGTAGATAACCAAATGTAAATATATATTTATGTATATGACCCTCCGGTTGTTCTAAATTGTGGCAGTTCAGTTTTGTTTATATAAAAAACTACTTCCGTCTTTGAAAATCTATTTGATCTACTGTATTTATCCTGCAATAAGCCGAGGGGGAGGAGCTACCATAATACAACCGGACACAACGTATGGGTTGTTTTTGTTTTGTTTTACAGGACAAAAAACAATGATCTGTTTGCATTTCTACTTAAATGTGATAGATATAGGTGGGCTTATTACCAGGCATGAGCTTATTGTCGAATAAATACAGTATTTTTTTGACAATTGATTATAAAATGATAGTTTTATTATGAAACTTTTTCATGTCCTACCCTTTAGGACAAAAATAGTAAATAAAAAAATCACTCTTTCTCTTGTGAAGGAGTGCAATTTATGGTCTTTGAGAAAGTTTAAATGTTTCGGCTCAAAATAGTACATACAAGAAAATCACGACCTTTAACCCCAGCCCATCAACCTCTACCCTCTACCATCTTGCAGCTGGTCGTTACCCTGGCAACAACAACCTTGCTCAACCATAAGTTCAACCCCTTGCTCCCTCTATGTGCCTCACCCTCTACACCCTCCCCTAATCTTATCTCTAACCCCTTGCCCCTGTATAATTTTGCCCTCAGCTTACCTCTTCCAGACCCCCATTATTCCTGTATCAATTGTACCCTTGCCTAGTCTTATCTAGACCCCTCTTGTCCCAGTATCAGACTCACCCTCATCTCAACCCTTGATCCTGTATACACTTTCCCTCACCTAACCTCTTCCAGACCCCCCTCATCTCAACCCTTGATCCTGTATAAACTTTGCCCTCACCTAACCTCTTCCAGACCCCCCTCATCTTAACCCTTGATCCTGTATAAACTTTGCCCTCACCTAACCTCTTCCAGACCCCCTTCATCTCAACCCTTGCTCCTGAATCAACTCTACCCTCACATTACATCATCTAGACCCCCTCCTCACCCTTGCCCCATTATCAACTTTTCCCTCTTGGAACCTTCAAAAGAAATCAACCACTAAAGCAACAATCACCATTAATACAGTCAAGCTACAATTTAACATGATTCAAGTCCATATTGTCTCTGTTTAAACTTTACCCCCCTCTAACCTCATCTAGAACACCTTGCCCCTGTATAAACGTTACTCTCGCCTAGTTTGATCTAGACCACCTTGCCCCTGTATAAACGTTACTCTCGTCTAGTTTCATCTAGACCACCTTGCCCCTGTATAAACGTTACTCTCGCCTAGTTTCATCTAGATCCCTCTTACCCCTGTATAAACTTTACCCCCCTCTAACCTCATCTAGAACACCTTGCCCCTGTATAAACTTTAGCCCCTCTAACCTCATCTAGATCACCTTGCCCCTGTATCAACTTTACCCCCTCTAACCTCATCTAGAACACCTTGCCCTTGTATCAACGTTACTCTCGCCTAGTTTCATCTAGACACCTTGCCTCCACCTTGCCTCCACAGTGTAAGCCCAGCCCCTGGGTTGTAGCTCCATGCTGTTAGTTTGGTCTATGATGATGGGTTTGAGTAGATATATACAGATATATGTGTTTGTACATGCTCTGCAGGTTAAACTTTTTTATCTTATCTGACCATCTGAAAAAATATTCCAAGTGCCAAATGCCTATCAGCCTCTTCATTAGTTAAAAATTACTGTCTTACTAATATTTTCCGCTATTTTATGTTCCACCGATGGAAAGCTATTTAAACGCAAAAAAGGTTGGTGTTCTATTGTCTAAAATACTCTTTATAAATAGACTTGAATAGGTTGAACCTCTATATAAAAATAAACCTATATAATAGCAAAACATTTATGTCGAAGCAGAGGCTTGAAGCTTTGTGCTGGATCAAAAATATTTATAGCATATTTTCTGAAAATGCAATGACAAAATCTAATTTTAATTACTGAAACAGTTTAAATTTAATTTGAAAAAAAAAAAAAATAGAATTTAATAAAAAGTTAATTTATTGACTAAATTGGTCCGTTCATGGTATAACATGACTGTGGTGATCAGGTTAGATATAAGGAACATGCATCGGCAGGCTGGTGTTGACCAGTGGTCAAAACTGACCACGTAATGGTCAAACTGGTCATACACCAGTCAATATAGCACAGGTGCAGCAAGTTGTTTTTTTACCTGACATGAAACTGTGGTTTCCTAAAAGAAAATTATTACAAGGAATTTACAACACAACACTGCTACAATGTGAACGCCTCATAGCTGGTGCAGCTCATTCCGGCACTTACACAGCACGCTAACATAGGCTAGTATATATACATACACACTTACGAATACATCAAGAACAAAATCAACAGAATATGAAATAGACATGATGGAAATAAAAACAGAACATATTGTGAGTCATCGACACTGGAAATAAACGTAGTTATAATAACTGCCAAGACATTAGATGCAGGCGATAGTCCCGAATCCATTAACAGGTGGGCTATACCGAGTTCTGGCTTCTAATAAACGGGGCACGTGTCGTCGGCATGTGTATTTCACACCTAGATGGGTTATAAGGAATACGGTGAAATAAAAAATCATTACTTGGTAATAAACTCTTCGAGAAACTATAACGTCGGCAAATCTCGTTGAATATATGCATGTCATGTATAAATGCTGTATTACATTTGATGTCTTAGATTTTGACATCACTGAATTTGACATCGGGCTCTCATATATATATCTATTGACATCTGTTGGGTTTTACTAATTTAATTTTACATTTTTCTATTTTTCTATTAAATATGAAAGAGAAAATATCAAAAAGTCATATTATCATTTTTTTTGATATTTTTTCACCCCTAAAGTCACATCTGAATTTCACCGAATCAAAGACTGGGCAGGTCCAGTTTAAACATGTAGGAATGAACGACTTAATCAATATTAGTGTTCTCTTCCAAGTATATCTATCTCCAATATATATATTTTTTGCGCCTTTTTTCAAAACTGGTGACCCCAAACATTAATTTCTACTTTCTGTTGTTATCCTCCATCTTTGTTTTATATTCATTGACCTTGACCTTAAGATTTTAACCTTGACAACTAACCACTAGATTCTTCTGTTTTAAACAACATTCCAGGACGATCTAACAAGCCATACACTAAATGTCATAACTGTAAGTAAAGCGTGGCTACGGAAACTGAGACCATGGTGATGTCACAAAAAAACGTGAAAAAAAAGTTTTTTTAGGTGATCACGAAAAGAAAAATCACAAGTGAAAAGACAAACTTAAAGGTGACCATCTAAAAACTCAGACGAAGTCATTAATAAAAACGAAAAATGGAACCAATCATGCGATTAAATGAGTTACGATTGTTCGATCAGGCAGATCCATCAGCAATGGACATTTAGTAATGACCTGATGCTGCCAAACTTACGAGAACGTATTTTGCTTCCTTCATAGTATGGGAGATAGACGTGAGTTTCAGAGAGAGGCTTTCCAAACAAGGGTGATTGTGGCAAAAAGTCATCTCCTGATCCGGTAAGCAGCGATAAGAGAAATTCAAAATGCATGTTCATGAAAACAATTGTAAAATATACTTTAAAAAAGAAAAAAGAAAAAAAAACAGCAGTTGAAATGTACAATCTATCTAGGAATGAAGGCAAAATTTGTTGATGAATGTGATAAGTACAGACACGGTATAGTAACGGAATTCAAACAAAACGGGGCTACAAACGAGTACATAATGTACTCATACCATTTCAAGGTCAACAAACATGACTCTGACCTTGACCTCAAAACAAGGTCAGGAACAAATAAAACGAATATTTTTCAGTAAACTAAAATTCAGCACTCATAATGTTATGTATTTGATATGTAGGATAAAACGACTGAAGGTAAAAATAAATAAAAAAATATATATATAAAAAATTCATCATAAAAAAGAGAAAATAAATTATTACAGAAAATGGGATATCTTTATACCTCCAATAAAATAGGAAGGAAATTTTTTAGGATGCTTGATATATTCTTTATATGGAAGGTGGGATAAGTTGTACTGAAATCTATATCATAATACCTGTATCCCTTGGACAACAAATAGGGTATATTTTGAATGGTACATGTAATATGTTTAATACGTTCATAAATGTAAATAAAATATTGTATCCAAGCTATATTGGGTGGAATTCCTTCTAATATATGATATGTTCCCAGAATAATAAGGGTAAAATATACAATTTAGTGCTTTAATTTCCAAGTTTGGAACTTACAGCAATTTTTTTAAATTTTTTAAATTTTAGATCAATCATATTGAATGATCTATCACAATGTTTGGAGCTTCCTTACAGCTCAAAATTATCATTAAATTAGTCAAAACGTTAATTTATAAAAACAATTTTCCACATTTTATCGTGATATTGAAACAAAAGCACTATGTTGAAGTGAAAAAGTTTTAAGGGATACCAAATTCCCAGAATACCTTTGGGGTATAACTCTTTATATCGAGGGTGATCTTGGAGTGAATCTGAAATATGACATTAAGTGTGGACTGAAATATGACATCAAATGTGTACTGAAATATGACGTTAGGTGTGGACTGAAATATGAGGTTAGGTGTGTACTGAAATAGGACGTTAGGTGCGGACGGAAATATGAGGTTAGGTGTGTACTGAAATATGATGTTAAGTGTGGACTGAAATATGAAATTAGGTGTGGACTGAAATATGACGTTAGGTGCGGACTGAAAAATGACGTTAGGTGTAGACTGAATTATGGTGTTAGGTGTGGACTGAAATATGACGTTAGGTGCGGACTGAAAAATGACCTTAGGTGTAGACTGAATTATGGTGTTAGGTGTGGACTGAAATATGACGTTAGGTGCGGACTGAAATATGACATTAGGTGTGGACTGAAATATGGGGTTAAGTGTGGACTGAAATATGGTGTTAAGTGTGGACTGAAATATGATGTTAGGTGTGGACTGAAATATGACGTTAGGTGCGGACTGAAATATGACATTAGGTGTGGACTGAATTATGACATTAGGTGTGGGCTGAAATATGGTGTTAAGTGTGGACTGAAATATGGTGTTAAGTGTGGACTGAAATATGGTGTTAAGTGTGGACTGAAATATGATGTTAGGTGTGGACTGAAATATGATGTTAGGTGTGTACTGAAATATGATGTTAGGTGTGTACTGAAATATGAGGTTAGGTGTGGACTGAAATATGATGGTAGGTGTGTACTGAAATATGAGGTTAGGTGTGGACTGAAATATGACGTTAGGTGTGGACCGAAATATGACATTAGGTGTGGACTGAAATATGGTATTAAGTGTGGACTGAAATATGACATTAGGTGTGGACTGAAATATTACATTAGGTGTGGACTGAAATATGACATTAGGGGTGGACTGAAATATGATGTTAGGTGTGGACTGAAATATGACATTAGGTGTGCACTGAATTATGACATTAGGTGTGGACTGAAAAATTACATTAGGTGTGGACTGAAATATGGTGTTAAGTGTGGACTGAAATATGGTGTTAAGTGTGGACTGAAATATGGTGTTAAGTGTGGACTGAAATATGACATTAGGTGTGGAATGAAATATGACATTAGGTGTGGACTGAAATATGGGGTTAGGTGTGGACTGAAATATGATGTTAGGTGTGTACTGAAATATGATGTTAGGTGTGTACTGAAATATGATGTTAGGTGTGTACTGAAATATGAGGTTAGGTGTGGACTGAAATATGATGTTAGGTGGGGACTGAAATATGGTGTTAAGTGTGGACTGAAATATGGTGTTAAGTGTGGACTGAAATATGATGTTAGGTGTGGACTGAAATATGGTGTTAAGTGTGGACTGAAATATGATGTTAGGTGTGGACTGAAATATGACATTGGGTGTGGACTGAAATATGACGTTAGGTGTGGACTGAATTATGACATTAGGTGTGGACTGAAAAATTACATTAGGTGTGGACTGAAATATGGTGTTAAGTGTGGACTGAAATATGACGTTAGGTGTGTACTGAAATATGACGTTAGGGGTGGACTGAAATATGACATTAGGTGTGGACTGAAAAATGACGTTAGGTGTAGACTGAATTATGGTGTTAGGTGTGGACTGAAATATGACGTTAGGTGCGGACTGAAAAATGACGTTAGGTGTAGACTGAATTATGGTGTTAGGTGTGGACTGAAATATGACGTTAGGTGTGTACTGAAATATGACATTAGGTGTGGACTGAATTATGACATTAGGTGTGGACTGAAATATGGTGTTAAGTGTGGACTGAAATATGATGTTAGGTGTGGACTGAAATATGGGGTTAAGTGTGGACTGAAATATGATGTTAGGTGTGGACTGAAATATGGTGTTAAGTGTGGACTGAAATATGATGTTAGGTGTGGACTGAAATATGAAATTAGGTGTGGACTGAAATATGACGTTAGGTGCGGACTGAAATATGAGGTTAGGTGAGGACTGAAATATGACGTTAGGTGTGGACTGAAATATTACATTAGGTGTGGACTGAAATATGACATTAGGGGTGGACTGAAATATGATGTTAGGTGTGGACTGAAATATGATGTTAGGTGGGGACTGAAATATGGTGTTAAGTGTGGACTGAAATATGGTGTTAAGTGTGGACTGAAATATGATGTTAGGTGTGGACTGAAATATGAAATTAGGTGTGGACTGAAATATGACGTTAGGTGCGGACTGAAAAATGACCTTAGGTGTAGACTGAATTATGGTGTTAGGTGTGGACTGAAATATGACGTTAGGTGCGGACTGAAATATGAGGTTAGGTGTGGACTGAAATATGACGTTAGGTGCGGACTGAAATATGAGGTTAGGTGAGGACTGAAATATGACGTTAGGTGTGGACTGAATTATGACATTAGGTGTGGACTGAAAAATTACATTAGGTGTGGACTGAAATATGACATTAGGGGTGGACTGAAATATGGTGTTAAGTGTGGACTGAAATATGACATTAGGTGTGGACTGAAATATGATGTTAGGTGTGGACTGAAATATGACGTTAGGTGCGGACTGAAAAATGACCTTAGGTGTAGACTGAATTATGGTGTTAGGTGTGGACTGAAATATGACATCCGGTTTAGACTGAAATATTACATTAGGTGTGAACTGAAATATGACGTTAGGTTTAGCCTGAAATATGACGTTAGGTGTGGACTGAAACATGACATTAGGTGTGGACTGAAATATGACATCAGGTTTAGCCTGAAGTATGACATTAGGTTTAGCCTGAAATATGACATTAGGTTTAGCCTGAAATATGACTTTAGATGTGGACTGATATATGAATTCAGGAACAGAATGGTTATATTCAGAGTGATTTACATTCAGTTAAAACTCTAAAAGAAGCAGATGGTGGAAAAAACGTTAACTTCAATCGCGACACTCCAGGAAACGTTTCCTTTGATTAAAACAATTACTAAGAATGATGTTGCAACATTGACATTATTTACAAACCAGTGAAACTATCCTTTAATCAATAGCCTCTAAAATAGATTCCACCAAATCTTGTTTTACATATGTTGTAATTTTACACTATTTCTTCAAATTTTATCAAGCACCTGGTTTGGAATTTCGTTTTTCTTTCCACCATAAAATCAATTATCCTTATGATGTTGAGATATATATCACATTTCAATATACAAATTTATTCTTTTTTTAAAAAAATAATTTGGAACCTTACAGAAACCGTGAATATTTGACCTGACAAACTTGAAGAACTACAGGTCTCGAAGGGAAAAAAATGCAAACATACACAACTTAACAACACTTTATCTTCGGCAGGGCAATTAACTTTTTAATTAACAAACATGAAAGGCTCTCGTTAGCTATGTACACTACAATGTTGTGCAGACTCCGTCTTTTCTCACATGCTCTGAATTAAGACCCTACATTGGGATTATGCATGTTGCCTAGCGCAAACCAGGGCTGCAGTAGAGTAGTGAGTTGATTTAAGCTGCATAACTCACATACCGAACTACCAGTTTGCAGCTAGGTTTAAAAAAAATCTCTTATTATTAAATAAACATGTGGAACATGTATTGTCAATAATTAAGCAACATTGTTATGACTTTTGCTAATAAAATCTAACATTTTGTTTTTCACAATTTGTTTTTTGTTTTTTTTGTTTTCCAACTATTTCTGATAACATGATAGTTCTTTTTCCTGATACAGTATACATGTATAATGGAATAATGCAAATCCTTTGTATATTGAATATTAAAATAATATAATTTTCCAGATATATCAGATATAGACATGCTAGTTTAAATTAAAATTATTATGACTGGAATATATGAAAATTTCCAGATAGACGTTAATTAACATAGATAAGTAGAAAATGATCTATTATAAATAAAATTTAAGTTTCTTTTCTGGGTTTTTTTAAAAATTCATCTGTACAAAAATATAATATTATTCTATATTTACAAACCTTAACTCACCATCAGAACCAAGTATATCTGTATTATTGACACAAAAAATCTATAATATATCTGAAAACTTTATGTATGTGATTTTGAGTTGACTCCCCTTACACCGGGTCATTTTTAATATCACAAACATATAATGTGCAGTGTCAATATTGTGAACAAAACTCACTTAACTCAGGACTTCACAAAGGTTAGTTACAAATTCAATCACCTATTAAGTCTCAACGCCAAACAAAACCTGATTCGCTATTTGACTGTCTAAATCATTACCAAAATTACCCATACTACTTAATAAACATTATATCACAAAAATTTTAAATCTTTCAAAATAGTGTTTAAAATATTAAATTGAAGACATTATTTTTCCATCGTAGTATTTGGGTGTCACATGTTTTCAGATATGACTTTAAAATTCTTTCATATTAATTCAACTTGTATAAGAAAGAAAGAAAATCCAATTGAAAATTTGCATTATCTTGGTCGTCGAATTTCACAGGACCAGTTGTCAAAAAGTCAAAAACATAGTTCTGTTCACTATTGTTATCAATCAATAATAAATTAATAAACAACAAGAAACGGACATGATAGATATTTTGTTTTCAAATGAAAAAGATTTTTTTTTAACAAAATAAGAAAGTAAGCCTCATAAATTTCTGACTTCTTTTTACATTGAACAAAGGGTAGCAGCCACTTGAATATGGATGTTTATGAAACATTTGAAAGAATGATGGATTTCAGCATTTATCTGACACCAATGCAATGAATGAAAAAGCAGACTAGCCAATGGGAATCAGTGAATTGCCATGTGAATGCAGTTCAAATAGCCAATTAGATCAGTGAATTTGGCTAGCTAGCCAACCACATCACACAAGGCACCGCACTTCTTGCCTCAAATACACTTCTCACCGAGCGAACTGAAGCGAATGTTGGCCTCGTCGAGTGAGTCGTACTGTATCCAGCGTGAATACCTAAAGTTGTTACTATACCAACTGTTTCCGCTGTTGCGCGTCGTGCCTAAAGTTTCATTTCCATAAACATTTAAATAAATTACACCCTTTAATAAAGTTTACAAATTCCTATGATACATTGATGTCTATCAAACTGTTTTTTATAGCAATGAAATGAACATCTACTCAAAAATTTACCGGCATATTTTTTTCTTTATCTTGTATAAAACATTTTCTATATCTTCCAAAACAATCTGACAATATATATTTTCTTTTATTGTACACTTAAGCTATGGTCAAAACGAAAAATAACTTAATTATTAACAGACATGATACATGAAAAGAACATAGAATTTTCAATCATATTTAAACAAATTGCAATTAATTACCATACTTTGTGAAAAATAGATATATCCTAACAAATCCATTTAATCAATCCCAAAAAATAGATTTTAAATTTATTTATATTTCAATGCCTACAAATCCGGTTTTGGCAGCAAAAAAATAAATGTTTTGTTCTTGAACGAAGAACACATATTTTTGACAACCATTTTCAGCCAATATCACCATGTTTGTGTATTGATTATGGATGACATCACCATAACAACTAAATACACATGCGATACAAACATTGTTATTTTCTAAACAAATTAACTCATTAACCTCTGAAATTTCATAATGAACTATACCAACCTTTGAATTGGAAGAGTTCAAATGTGTCTTCAGGGGTGAATGAGGTAAAAATACAATAGGATCAATTTATGTAAAATTTTGAACAATAAAATTTGTTTTGGCTCACCTCCTTCATCTTCTGAGTCTGATAACAGTGTATCTTGCATGGTTTCCGGGGAAACGACCTTGTATTTGTCCTCCGAAGCCGGCACAGTTTCTGTTACCTCGGTGACGGAGCTTAGTGTGTCGACAACAGAAAGATACCCTAGGCGTTGGGCGATGGACAAAGCCGTTTGGTGATTCTATGAAATGAAAAAATAAACATGATGTTTAAACGATTTATACATAAAACGTTATTGAAACATAAGAAAAGGAATTTCTACACAAATATATATTTTTGGTTTCTTATGATGTGAATTTCATTTATATAAATATGGTCTGGCCATACGAAAGTTCATAGACGACTTAACCTTAAAAAGTATGTAAACTCATGTGACAATACAATTGTAGAGGAAAAAAATAACAAGAGGCCCATGGGCCTTAACGGTCACCTGAGTCTANACATGCAAGTTTCATGTTTTCATTTTGGTATCTTAAAAATGTCAAAGGTCAAAGTTGAGTCCATGGGGAAAAGAATATGCATCACAGTTTTTTGTTAAAACTTTGAAATTTCACAGGAGTACTGCATGAGTTGATAGGATTTCTACTGATTTGAGGAATCCTAAGGATTTTGAGAATAATATTTCTGCTCAGAGGTGAATTTTAAGAGATGAAGGAATTTTTTCTCCAGGAGAAATTTACACATTAATGATCAGAATTTGGCCTAGAATGGTCACTGAGTATAGTTGCTATATTATGGGAAGATTTTTTTTTACTCTGTTCAAGATGTGAGAAAACGCAAGAAATGAAAATTCCGAAAAGTTGTTGTTTGACTAAAAATGATTAGATTAACAATGCTCAGTGAAAATAATACCCCACATATTTGTTCCAGGAACTGCTGTCAAAATTTCACCATTTGAAATTAGAATTCTACACTTTGTGCCGATACAGGTTGATTTAAAACATGTTCTGCTATAATATACCTGAGTTTGTAGCTCAAACTGATTCAGGAAAGATGTGTTTGACTTACATTGGTGACGGCGTTTGGAGAGGCCTTGTTTTTCAGGAGAAGGTTTACGACCTGTACGTGTCCTTGCTGAGCTGCCTGGTGAAGTGGAGTGTATCCAAGCTAGGGGGGCGAAAAAAGTCACATGAGACATAATGATCTCAATCATTTTGACCAATCAGAGACTGAATTTCAATGCTATTTAAAAAATGTAAGTAACAAGTGATTTTAACTTAATCAATGAAAATGCTGTTTTTAACTAAATTATGTTAATTGTGCGAATTTAGTTTACAATATTTTTTTTTTTTTTTTTTTTTTTACAAAATTTGCTCCAATAGTGATTTTGAGTCGACTAATTAACCAAGAACCATTGAAATATGATTTTTTTTAAACAAATAAGATAAAATTTATAGAATTGGATATTGTAGAAAACATTGACTAAGTTATAACAGAGTATTTCCTTAATAAATACAAATTGGTTTAACTCGTTCATTTCTGTAGCTGATCCACGCATGGTATGTCAGAGTTATCTACCTTGGTAGTTGCGCTCACTGATGCGCCCTGTTCCAACAGGAAGCGAACCATGTTGATCTGTCCAAAATGGCAGGCAGTGTGCAGGGGAGTGTAGCCAGCCTGGAAGATAAATAGGGTCAAAGGTCCGATAGACATCTGCTGGATAACCTATCTACTCGGTACTGAAGCGAACATAAAACCCCTCAAACAAACAAACAGGGTCAAAGGTCATATTATAGTATTAAGAACGGAAGGTAAAAAATAACTTTTATTACTCATGTAATGAACATTCATCAGCCAAGACAAATTTTCTTTCATATATCAATTTTTAATAACGCTCTCCTGTGATTATTTTCAATTCGGTTGCTTCATTTTTCTCGTACTAATATCATAAATCATTAAGACCCTCGAGATGAATTTGAATGTAGATTTAAAATTAAATTTTGCCCATCAGTAAATAACGCTGTCCAAGAAGTGACCATTACCTTTGTCGAGGGGTCAGTGTTTGACCCGTACTTGACCAGCACTTCAGCAATGTTGACCTTGTCTTCTTGCGCGGCCAAGTGCATGGGAGTCAGGCCGTTCTGTAATGACAAACATATAAACATGTTTACTAGATTGTTTACCATACCAAAACAAACATATATGTTATGGTTTATGGGAAAGAATAAACTCTTTTGCCTCTAAAACAGATTATTTTTTGGAGTGGACCATAAATCATGATAACTGCAACGATTCATTAAGCCTCTTAATATTCACATAAATATACTACTACAGTGTAAGGAATTACATGTCCTTCATAATTATTAAAAATGTTTTTTATTCCTCAATGACAAAATTCTTCTGTCACAAAATTTCTTGCGATTGTGACTAATTTTCATTCAAAGAAAACCATAAATTAACACTAGAAATGTTCAAGAAAAGTTCAGGTGTAAATGGGTGCCCAATTTAATATTTTTCAGAAAAAAAAGAAAAATGAAATGGAAAATCCCAAATAATCCTCTTGTCACTGTATCAGTGTCAGGGCCCCATATGACTACCTATTCATCTTTCTGTAAATTATCAATTATCAAAAGTGTCCCTCCCTGTTTAAAGACTTACGTGGGCCTTTGAGTTGACCTTGGCCTTGTGTTCCAGTAGTAGGGACACCATATCGGTATGTCCTTCCTGGGACGCCAAGTGGAGTGGAGTGAACCCGTTCTGAAAAACAATCCCATACAAAACTACAATACAGATTCAACCTTCATGTTTTCAGATTGTTTTTGTTGCTGTATTTTTTTTTTTTATACAATGTTGTAGAGAAATGCCATATCATTGACAAACAGATTTGGCACCAATAAAATCTTGTCAGTGTTTTACAGATGAGTGATAGCAATAGGTGAATGTTTAATAATGCCTTGTCAACATTTGACAACATCAGGTCAACATTTGATAACATCATGTCAACATTTGAAAAAAACTTGTCAACATTTGAAAACACCTTGTCGTTATTTGAAAACACCTTGTCAACATTTGAAAACACCTTGTCGTTTGGAAAATATCTGATAAGGTTTGATAAACATCTGATAACATTTCAAAAACATTTGATTATCTAGATCTGCAAGACATCATGGCCCTGCCTACCTTAGATTCTGCATCAGGGTTCGCGCTGAACTCCAGCAGCGTCGTAGCGATGTCCATCTGATTCTTCTTTGCGGCGATGTGTAGTGGCGTGTATCCATTCTGAAATATCATCAGACACATTGTCATTTCATGACACCAATTTCAACATTATCATCCAATTTCCACAATAAATCACTGTGGGTTTTTTTCTTTGTGGTAAAAAAAGGTGAAAATTTGATACATTGTTGTTTTAAAAACAATTGAATGGTGTTTTCTGGGGAGGTTTTCACTCTCAGGCAAAATATTCATGATCAGCTGTTGACTCAAGGGAGGAAACTCTTAGATTATTGAAGCAATAATCATGAAATTTGATGACGAGTATCTCATTTTACACCTTTTCTTTTTCATGCTATCTTTCCCTTGACCAATGGCTTGTCAATGTCATATCATAGCTATAGGGTCCAACTGACACTCATTCACCCCTGAAACTCCATAATGAATCATTCCAACCTTTGAATTTGAAGAGTTTAAATGAGTCTTCAGGGGTGAATGATTTAAAACATGGGAGGAAAATGTGAATTTGGGCTTATAGCTGTAACCCCTGAGGTTTGTTAAGT
The DNA here is from genome assembly GCF_002113885.1 of Mizuhopecten yessoensis. Classification (NCBI taxonomy): domain Eukaryota; kingdom Metazoa; phylum Mollusca; class Bivalvia; order Pectinida; family Pectinidae; genus Mizuhopecten; species Mizuhopecten yessoensis. The sequence continues at coordinate 706,737 of NW_018403506.1, read as the reverse complement.
TTCTGTAAGAGGTTAATTTAAGCTTTAAATAGGCGAGACTTAAGAAGTCTGCGTGTTTGGTCCAATGGGTTAAAATGGTTAAGAAAGAAGAAAGATTCTGAATAAGTTTCTTCTCCAAACTATTATTCATTGCATGTCAATTACGAAAGTTATATTTTCATAGACATTTCTAACCCCTAAATCTGAAATCAAATTCAGCAGTAAATATTCTTGACATACATACAGTTTAATTTACATGAAAGAATCATAAAATAAAAAACACATACAAGAAAAACATGTTTTGTATTGCATGTCAAATTCTTGTGCCACTTTCCCGACAAGTGTCTGATTTTTGGATCACTTGCATAAGTATCGGCCAATGACCGTCTGTGAGGTTCTGTTATAAACTGTGTTCTCCTGCGATTGTCTGGTGGTGGCTTACCTTGGCAGAGCTGTGTGGTGACGCCTTATTGTCGAGCAGAAGGAGTGCCACGCTGACGTGGTTATAGTGAGTGGCCACATGTAAGGGCGTCAAACCGTTCTTGCCCTGGACGTCGGGGTTCGCGTCCTTCTGTAGAAGCAGGCGGGCCACCTTGATGTTCCCATACTTGGAAGCAATGTGCAGGGGAGTGAACCCTTTCTGTAAAATGAAATGGAACATTTTGTTAGGTCGTGAAAAGAAATCTTATCCATATACTGTGAACATATATATGTTAGCAGTAATCTTAATTTAGAGCTTTTGCTGCTTAAATATCGCACTAATTAATGCTTGCACTTATTCAAGTTTTCGTATAGTATTTTCTTTTGTATATTTTCTTGGTGCATAGATTCATCAATGTGCTTATATCTTCAATAAGATTCCTCAGTTTGGAAATATGCAATATCAAAGTTTTACTTTATACACAAACAATGTACATATCAGACATGTTGCAATGTTTCAAGACCGACTGGTCCCTTTGTCAAGGTTTCTATGGAGGAAGTAGCTTGACAGAGGGACCAGTTGGTCATGAAACGTTGCGACACGTTTAATATGTATACATTGTTTGTGAATAAAGTAAAAGTTTGATATTAATATGCTGATATGTTTATATTTGATAACATGCTCAAATTTGCGTTTACTAAAACATTTACATTTATAGTATAAGGCAATATTTTACCAAATATTAAGAAATATTACATTTTGAAAATATTGAGGATCTTTACCATCCCTCCCCGTCTCCTTTCACCCACAAGAATACTGGTGCTCCCTACGGTGTACCTACCTTGGTTGTGAGGCTGTGTGTAGCTCCCTGGTCCAGGAGCACAGAGGCGACCTCCTCGTGACCCTCCTTGGAAGCGATGTGGAGGGGCGTGTACAAATCCTTGGTGACAGCGTCGGGTGACGCCCCGTGCTGTAGGAGTAGTGTCACATTGTCAACGTTTCCGAGCCTGGCCGCAATATGTAACGGAGTTTGCTGTTCCTGAAATACACAAACACACAGGTCAGTAATGTATCCAACAGAATATTTCAGCACTTCAGTGTGAATTCTTGTTATATCCGCACCCAGTTTTTATGGGACTTAAGAATAGGTTGTTTCGGTACTTTTTTGTAAGGACCCCGAAAAGTGCTGAAGAATCTCAAAATATCAACACAGCAACACACAGGACACAAAATCAAACAAAGTTCAAAGTTGAAAAGTTAGTCAAAGTGCCGAAATCATGTAAAATATTTTAGCAAATTTTGGAAGTACCAAAACGTCTTAAACAAGTACCAAAATGCCTCAGTACCAAAAACGATCGAGTACAGAGTTTTCTGAATCCCTCTAGTATAAGATACCCGTGTTCTGTACCAATGAACAGCAGGTCAGTCGAAAGATTTAATTTTTAAAAAATCCCATCTTTGCTTATTTAACTCATTCACCCCTGAAGACACATTTGAACTCTTCCAATTGAAAGATTGGAATAGTTTACTAGGAAATTTCAGGTGTGAATGAGTTAAGAGTAACCATTTGTAATTTGCTGTGCAAGTATGTTTGTTTGAAACTATTTTAATAGTTCATCGACATTTGAGTCATTTAGGGCCACTCTTCGCAGGTAAGTAATTAAAAATATTTATGTTCAAATATAATTAAACATATCTGGTAGATGTTAAAGCCCATCACTCTTGTAGATTGCATATAACCCGATAAATTATTTCGAATACGATATATTTTCACCTAAAACATTTGAAAACTACTGAAGTTAAAACAATTGAACTCAACTGGTTGCGGTCTGGTGAACAATTTTACCTCATCCAAGTACACTTCCATTGTAAATTTGTCAAGTCAAGTAAATCCATTTACAAAACAGACGTATATGTAAAATAGCTTCCTTGAAGGAAACGGAAACAAAGCCTAAACCAATACACAGTTTAGGACAATTGAGGTCAGAATATCAGGCTAATATATTACTATAAGGTGTTTACTTTATCTGTGTTGTGTCTAGATCTGTACATCCTGTGTTTAACCTTCCAAAGACAGGTATAGGGTCATAATAGGTCCTTATACCGTAAACATTCCAAATATCACCCCTGGCAGACGGAGTTAGCCTTCCATATGGAAATACAGGGTTATATTTTGTACATGGATCGTAAATGCTCTAAATATCACTCGAGACAGGCTATGTTTACCTTCACTAAAAGGGTAAAGGGTCATACTAGGTACATAATACCATACACAAACTAAAATATAACTCCCTAAAAGAACCTTTTCTAGAACAGTATCTGATCATAACAGGTACATGTACCGTAAACACTGTTAGTGTCACCCCAGACAGACCCTGTGTTAACATTCCAAAGACAAGTGAGCTTATCATGTATATATATGTTAAGTTTTGATAAATACCTTAAAACACCACTAACCCTCAGTTCCTTTCTCTCTCCGCCTTGAAGGAAATTGTTTTACGATATGCCAACACTTTAAATATGACCCCTTAACAACTCGGTGTTAACTTTTAATTGAAATCTAGGTAAATGTATGATTAGTACTTCAAATATCAACACGGACAGACCCTGTGTTAAAATTCCCCAGACAAGTGGGGTTATAATGTTAAGTTAACTCATTCACCCCTGAAGACACATTTGAACTCTCCCAATTCAAAGGTTGGAATAGTTCATAATGAAATTTTAGGGGTGAAAGATTAAAGTAAATACCCTGAAACAGCCTTCGTTCAGCCCCTTTCCTTCCTGACCATGCAGGACATTGTTTCTACAATATACCAACTTTATTAAACACCTGTTGTTAATGACGCGTCACCTCAATAAACAGAAGCTATCTGGGATTGCAAACAAGATGGATGGTTTTTAGGATGTGTCAAGAATAAAAGAATAGACCCTTACATGTGTGTAAGTGCATCTACATCTATGCTGTGCTTTTTCAAGATAAATGATGTCTCAATACTTTTTGTTGACTTAATGTATTGGGCTGTGCCTAGTTTCCAGTTTGTGTATGGATGTGTGGGTGATCAATGCTTTCTCACGTCCTTAAATTAATTATGCATACAGCGAGTGTTTCATTAGTTGGAAATACACAGACAGACCCATGTTTTCCGTCCAGTATTCAGGGTCTAAACTTGTGTCATTTCTAACACATGAAAGCTCAAGTGTGGGACACTGTTATATTTCTGTTGCCAAGCAACCAACCACCATAACACTTAACAGTGTACATCACACGCAAATTGGCAGATAGACATAAAAACACAAAAGAGACTGCAGTACTAGTCGGAGGAAATAAGTCTGTTGATGTATTACTCATCATGTCTGCAACTTTCCAGTACAGCTCATCCATCGCAAACATTTTACTGAGTAAGACAGCAAACATTAAGTTGAACAAGACTACAATTTTTGTTATTGATCTGGAAAAGAAAACTTTCACTGAGTAGGCATTTCATTGAGCAGGAAAACAACTTTTTTTACTGAGCAGAACTATGAACATTTTACTGAGCAGGACTATGAACATTTTACTGAGCGGGACTATGATCATTTTACTGAGCAGGACTATGAACTTTTTACTGAGCAGGCCTATGAACATTTTACCGAGCAGAACTATGACCATTTTACTGAGCAGGACTAAAACATTTTACTGAGCAGAACTATGACTATTTTACTGAGCAGGACTATGATCATTTTACTGAGCAGGACTATGACCATTAACTGAGCAGAATTATGACCATTTTACTGAGCAGGACTATTGACCATTTTACTGAGCAGGACTATGATCATTTTACTGAGCAGGACTATGACCATTAACTGAGCAGAACTATGACCATTTAACTGAGCAGAACTATTACCATTAACTGAGCAGAACTATGACCATTAACTGAGCAGAACTATGACCATTTAACTGAGCAGGGCTATGACCATTTTACTGAGCAGGACCATGACCATTTTACTGAGCAGGACTATGACCATTTTACTGAGCAGGACTATGACCATTAACTGAGCAGAACTATGACCATTTTACTGAGCAGGACTATGACCATTTAACTGAGCAGGACTAAAACATTTTACTGAGTAAGACTACAAACCTTTTAATGAGCTGATCTACAAACACTTAACTGAGCAAGACTGCAAACATTTTACTGAGCAAGACCACAAATTTTTAACTGAGTAAGATATCAAGAGTTCAGTAGAACTACCGAAATTTACTGAGAGTTTCCATAGTTTAATAATTTAATTAACAAATCCTATGTCTTACCACACACATTTGACTATGTGGGACTTCCATCTATTACAAACATTTAAACGAGCAGGAGTTCTACTAATGGTAATACTCGGACTGTATTAACCACAAACATTTCATTGAATGGGACTTACATTTTAAGGAGTCAGGTTTCTATCTGCCCCACACATTTAACAGGCTACAGAACTTCTTACCACAGTTACATAACATGTCATAAATATACATTGCAGAGTGGCGCAGAACCAATCTGCTATTGTATTGGGCAGGATCCCATCGACTGTAAAACTAAGTGGTTAGTGAAAAGGCCCGAGTCAGCAACAAATTTAGTGCTGAAACACCATATGTTTCTCTCACAATATTTTATGCCTTACCCAAGTCAATACATATGGAACCATTAATTATGCGTTTTCATAAATCATTCGTTTCCACAACCACCAGATCAATTTTGTTTGGTATTAGTTTGCGTTTTGGTTTTACGGTGTATATAGAATCACTGTGTAGTGTATTGCGGAATATTTATTTCTACAGCCTGAAACATACTCTCACATTACAGAGAAACAAAATCAATAGAACCGGCCTACAACAGTCACTGGGATATGGGATCAATATCAAGTGCTGCATCATACATAGACTGAAAGTGGTACACAAATAACCCCTGTTCCTGGATAGATCTGTCTGCTCAGGGGGATCACAAATACAGCTGGAAAGATTCTCCATCAGGCAGAAAAGGTCACATGACCACTGCCAAGAAATTTGTGCTGCATGACCACAAACAAGAAAAGGATGTCATATGACCATCATCCAGAACAGGATGTCACATGAGTGTCATCCAGAACAGGAAGTCACATGATCAAAATCCAGAACAGGGTGTCACATGTACATCATCCCCGAGTAGGGCGTCACATGACCATCACCCAGAACAGGATGTCACATGAGTGTCATCAAAAACCTGATGCCACATGACTATCATCCAGAACAGGAAGTCACATGATCAAAATCCAGAACAGGGTGTCTCATGTACATCATCCCCGAGTAGGGCGTCACATGACTACCATCCAGAACAGAATGTTACATGACTTTCAACCTGAACAGGATGTCGCGTGACTTTAAATCTGAACAGGATGTCACATGACTATCATCCCAGATCAGAAAGTCACATGACCATCACCCAAAATAAGATGTCACATGACCATCACCCAAAATAAGATGTCACATGACTTTCATCCAGAACAGGATGTCACATGACCATCAACCAGAACGGGATGTCACATGACCATCACCCATAACAGGATGTCACATGACCATCACCCAGAACAGGATGTCGCATGACCATCACCCAGAACAGGATGTCACATGACCATCAACCAGAACAGGATGTCGCATGACTTTCATCAAAAACAGGATGTCAAATGACATCACTGATAACATTTCATCATAATCAAAATCAAAATTTATTACTGCACTATAGTTTAACATAATTTCCATTTATGAAACTGGAAAAGAAATAGGGCCACAATGAATACCATATTACAAATATCATTTGCAATGATATTTGAGCACATTTATTTATAAAAATGAAACAAACCAACAGAACATGATACAGCAACAGATACAGCAGCACAAAGTTTATCCTGTATCCTACTAGCAGGAGAAACTGTAATGTTTATGTTTATATACAAAATCTAACTTTCAAAATGTCACACTATTAATCTCCGGAAAAAATCAATGAAGCAAATTTTTCCGGAAATTATTTTTAAAAGCATAAGGATTTACTTTCTATTATAAACAATATTTTTGTCCACTTACTCTTGCGCGTGCATCCACGGTGGCCCCATTGCGGAGGAGGATCCTGATGATGTCAGTCTGGTTGGCGCGAGCGGCGAGGTGGAGGGCGGTCTCCCCTCGCACAGTCGGGAAGTCTGGGTTGGCATTGTTTTGGATCAGGTAGATCACAATGTTCATGTGACCCATGAATGACGCCACATGAAGAGGAGTAAGGCCAGACTGAAATGGAGAACAACATTGTTTACAGGCCAATCAGGTAAGCAGGATTCAGACCCCAGATCGGACATACCAGGTGACCAGGAGGCCACTTGAACAAGGTCCAGGGGTTCAAATTAGCTTACCAACAAATTAAATTTAAAAAAATCAGTTACTAATAACATCCTCCTGAATTACAAAAATCGAAATTTTAGGTTCCCTGTCCAATTGAGGGCAAAATACTTTAAAAGATATTGGAGGGAAATCCTAGTATGCCTGAAAATATTGGATGGTATCCCTTAGAGTCCTGAACAAAAGATAGCAAGGGTATCAGTAAGGGGTCCTAGAAGACATTTTAGAGTATCCGTAATGTACCTGACCAGAGTGGAGGGGATCCCTATAAGGAGCCTAAATATAGTGGAGGGAATCCCTAAGGGGCCTAAACATAATGGAGGGGATCCCTATAAGGAGTCTAAATAGAGTTGAGGGGATCCCTAAGGGGCCTAAACATAATGGAGGAATCCCTAAGGGACTTGACCAGAGTGGAGGGGATCCCTATAAGGAGCCTAAACATAGTGGAGGGAATCCTTAAGGGGCCTAAACATAATGAAGGGGAACCCTATAAGGAGCCTAAATATAGTTGAGGGGATCCCTAAGGGACCTGACCAGAGTGGAGGGGATCCATATAAGGAGCCTTAATATAATTGAGGGGATCCCTAAGGGACCTAAACATATTTGAGGGAGTCCCTAAGGGACTTGACCAGAGTGGAGGGGATCCCTAAGGAGCCTAAATATAGTGGAGGGGATCCCTTAGGGGCCTGACCAGAGTAGATGGGGTCCCTAAGGGACCTGACCAGAGTGGAAGGGGTCCCTAAGGGACCTGACCAGAGTGGAGGGGGTCCCTAAGGGGCCTAAACATAGTGGATGGGGTCCCTATGGGGCCTACACAGACAGTGGATGTTACCTACCTCTGTGGTTGCCTCGATGTTGGCACCAAACCTGAGGAGGAGCTCAACAACCTTGATCCTGTTCTTCTTACACGCGATGTGGAGAGGCGTAAATCCGTTCTGTAACAGTCACATAGAAATTCATACAGTTGTACTGAAGACACTTATTTAAACAAAGTTCATGTATCTCAAAAACTCAAGCTAGAAGAATTTAAAATGAGAATTTGAAAGATCAAATAGAGTGACACAATCTTATTATCAGCAAATGATTTTTTTAAAACAAGTTTCAGAGTTAGTGTTTTGAAACTTACGCTTAAAGAATTTGAAATAGGAAGTTTACAGCTGATGACTTAAAGAAGAGTCACTGCAGGATCTTGATTAGAATTCAAAAACATTTTTGTCATGGTTAAACCAATTTTATATAATAAGTTTCATATTAAAATGTAGGATATGTGTGCAAGGGGAAGAGAATACATAGACTACAATCCAAGATGGCCGAATCACAACTCACCAGAGCCCTAGTATTGGGGTCGCACTTCCTGTCCAGTAGAAGTTTGGCGGTCTTCACATTTCCACAGTGAGATGCCACATGCAGAGGTGTTAGGTAGTCCTGATAACACACAAAAACGTACATAGATTATAGGACTCAATATCACATTTATCAAACAGGACTCAAGTGAGTTAAATATATAGTATACAATGCATCAGTTCTCTAACGATGTATATATACGACTGCATCTGATATTAAGTATTAAAGCAAGTGCTGGTGAGCTAATGTTGACACTTCAGAAGAGTTTAACTCATTCACCCCTACATATCTATACTGGACTTGCCCAGTCATTGATTTGGTAAGGTTCAAATGTGACTTTAGGGGTGAATGGGTTAAAATCATCCAGTGGTAGCTTTGCAATTTATGACATCAGAGAAATTATCCTTATTTTGTCGTCACAATTACATTTAGGTAATAATATCAGACAAATTCTGCTTCTTCTTTTTTAGAGATTATCCATGCCAAATCCTTACAACACAAGATACAACATGAGAGATTTGATACTGACCACTGTGACATCATCAACAGGTGCCCTGTGGTACAGGAGGAGGCGGGCACAGTCCATGTGGTCACCCTGGGCTGCCATATGCAGAGGGGTCAGTCCATTCTGTGGTAAATATATTTGTATTAAATCTTGTAACAATCTATTTCATTGCTTAAAATTTAATTTAATCAATACATAACATACTTTTTAAAATTTTATTTTATATACCTTTAAACTTAGATGCATATAAATAATATTCCATTGGGTTGATAAATCTGTGTATCAACTCCATTTGAAGTCAATAACTGTATACTTGATGAAAATCATTGATTGGTTTGGTTTGTTTGTGTTTTACGTCCTATTAACAGCTATGGTCAGTTAAGGACAAGTCAGGTTTTGGTGGCAGAGGAAAGCCGAAGTACCCGGAGAAACCACCAATCTGCGGCAATAACCTGGCGACTGCCCCTGTGTAGGCCTCAAACCCACAACCAAGTGGTGGACGGCTAGTGATGGTAGACGGTCAGGTGCATTAACCACTACTCTGCCACCGCGGACCCCGAAATTATCATTGTAACAAAAGCCCAACATGGTAACAGGGTTAATCTCTTACCTTAGTTTTACTCGAGAAGGGCGCTCCCCTCTCCAGGAGAAGGTCCACCACATTCTCATGTCCACTTCTGGCCGCACAGTGGAGGGGAGTAAGTCCATCCTGGGGAAGAAAAACATGGACTCAAAATAGTAGTACAAAGAGTTATGATATCCAGGGCTCAGAAAGGACCAGGTATCAAATAAATTGAATATATTTTCTATGTGAAAATGTGAATGATAGAGAATCAGATAAATGAATATCTGTCTTTACATACAAAGATCAGGACAGTTGACATCTTTTGGAAATGGGCAGATTATAACCAAATAATTATGGAACTTTATGATATGTTGAAAATTCAAGAAGAAAAAACATACAGTATACCCATAATGTTTAAAAAAAACAAATTCTACTTTATTTCAGGTAAAGGACGAAAAAAAAATAGTCACCTTCAAAACAGAAATCGAAAGGGGAGACATATTTTTTTATCCAAACACACAAAACAAATGTTGACTGTGCAGCAAAGAAGGAGTAATTTATCTGGTACTCAGCTCAACTGTTTATTCGTTAAGACTGGTAGTATGATGATAAAACACTCACCCTGGTCTTTTCATCAATGGCAGCTTTGTTGTCCAGCAGTAAGACGACCATCTTGTCCTTGCCCCATCGGGATGACACATGGAGGGGGGTGATGTTGTTCTGAAGCAGGCGGTCAATACGGGTCAAACATAGGCGGTTAACAATGGTCAGAGGCAGTCGGTCAGAAATAGGCGTCCAAGAATTGGTCAGAGACAGGTGGTCAACAATGGTCAGAGACAGGCGTCAAAAATTCCTCTTACTTACAGTCACTTTACTTTACTTGAAGGTTTATTATTTAAACGAACAGCTTAAAAACATCTACAGACACTTGATGCACTGCAGGGGATACTGTAAGAGTCATTCAGGAGATCGTTTTTTAAAGGATTTAGTTCTAGTGGCCATGGCCGAAAGTGCTATGGTAAGGATAGAAAAAAATTGCTATTCATTTCATCAGTTGTATTTTATAGCAGAATATGTAAAATTGTTACTGCGAAAATAGCGAAATTAAAATCCCACGAAAAAACAGAGTTTATATTTCATTAACTTTCACTTCTTGTCACCTATTGAGATCAAGGGCATTGTGCCAGACAGAAAATAGACTACAAGCCCTCATGATAGAGTTTAGTTTCAAAATCATTATATATACAGCAAGTAAAGCTCAAATGAACCCTAAGACATTCCCTTTATCATTTATACATGTGTTCTGGTTATGGGTTATCCCTGCAGTGACTATTAAGCTACACGTAAATAAGAAACTGATATCTGTTTCTCCGTTAACTGGCTCCGAGAGGAAGTGAATATGTCTGGAATGATGTCAACAATACTCGCAGTTATCACAACATGTACACGAATGCCATATTGTGTGTCTACATCCATTTCCCTTGGTGGCGTAACTCTTTTGCTTTGGAGGAAAGTACAACACAGTGTTTCAGGATACAAGCATTGTCTTTTAAGATTCCAAGAATTTGGAGTTTCCCATAATAATGTTTTTTCATATCTACAGAACTTTCCCAGAGATGTGAAGGTCATGTTCATTTCTCAAGGTCAAAATTCAAGGTGAAGGTCACCTACCTTGGCTTTGTAGTTGACGTCTGCTCCTTTGGAGATGAGCAGTGAACCCACGTTTATGTTTCCATAGTGAGCAGCAATATGCAAGGGAGTGAATCCACTCTGTAAATAAAATACAAGAATTTATTCTTTAAATAATTTTTTTCATCTTTCCTTCATTTAGTTGATCTTATTAACTGTCAAAAATCCTCCCTCGTCACTCATCCCCGAAATGACTATACATTGACAAAACAATTAACTAGTTTATGCATTTGTGCTAGTTTGGGTTGGTTTTTTATTAATAGTTAGGCTGAGTGTCCAAACATGGAAACAAGTATTTTTGCATTTATCATACTTTTAATTTGGGTTTTAACTAATTCATCCCTGAAATTTCATAATGAACTATTCCCAACTTTGAATTGGAAGGGTTCAAATGTGTCTTCAGGGGTGAATGAGTTAAAGACTGAAAACATCTTTTTAATTTAGATGTTCACACTACATACATGAGTATACTCAAATACCTTGTAACTGATTACCTACAGTTATCATACTGGAACAGACTTTTTTTACAATTGATTGAGCCATAAATAGAAATTTCCTTACTGATTTAAATTATCTAATGGATATTATCTGCATGTAAATTTTTCAAAACAAAGAAATATTAGCAAGGGACCAAAATATCATAAATACAACACATATCAATCAAAACAGAAAAAACATTCACACATTCAAAAGAAAAAGGGGGAACTTAATGAATCTAGTATAACTCAGAGGATTCTTTACTATACAAAAAGACACTTCTTAAGCTCCTTAAAATCAAATTGTCAAAGTTTTGGCATTGTTTGAGATAAGAATTGATAAAAAGTAATATTTCTTTTTATGAAATATAAACTTGATTTATTTTACAACAATTGTGAAATAATTTTTTCAATTTATATTAATCCCTCTTGTTGGCTGGTATGTGAGCATGGGGGTGGGGGGTGGAGGTGGGGGGTGGTGGTCTTAATGTGGTAGAAAACCGGAGTATCCAGAGAAAACACACATGGTCGGGCAGGTGACCCCATACCTTTTCACATCTGATTGGGGAATCAAACCCCTTGGTGAAAAACGGGTGTGTTATCCACTCAACAATCTGACCACCCAAATATTTCTACTTATGTATTTATCTTTATTTAATCTCTCAGAAAACTTTAAGGGATTACTGGCAAACTTCAACAGTTTGAAGTAAAAATAAAGGGGGTGGGTTTTATACCAAATCATGGGCATTTTGAAAAAAATAAAAAAATGTCTGACCTTAAAAAATATGTGTGAATGTGAATTCTTACACAAAAATACGTACAAAATTATTGACATGGTATGTGAGTTGTGAAACATAAGTTCTTAACTAATCTAGAAATTGTTAAAAGTCTGTAATATATATATACATGTACAACCCTCTTCATGGTATAAAAACATCCTGCTCACACATACTGACATGTCTTACCAGATAGAAAACACTTAGTAGAACATTACCACCCCATCAACTATCTGAGGACCACTATTATAGCGGTATACATACTCTAATCTAACACCGGAACATCCCCGCTGGTGCCTATACACTATATTTAGATGGAATATCTCGGCCATAGACATCTGTCCCAAATGTAATCAAAATAAGCATATTTTAATGTTCACCATTTAAAAAATCTGTAGCACCATTTTGTCGGTGTAAGTTTTATACCATGTGTACTATGAGCTATTCGTACAAATATTTTTGGACTTAGGATTTTGGACCCTTAAATTTAGTGTTTTCAATCAGGGAATTTGTTTAACTGTTCCTATACTCTAAGATCTTATGATTTCATCTGAAAGAACAACTCCATATATATCATTTTAAAGGGTTATTTTGTCTCTAGTGGGTGTATACACACATTTTATTTATGCTTTAATTTTGAGAATGCAGAATCTCACCCATGGAAATTTCAAAAAGTTGGCAAGTATGAAATAACCTAAAATACAAAAACATTGTTGACATGTGGTGTGGATATTAACATGTAAACTAAGTGAAGTACAGTACTTGTCATGTCATCAAAGGATAGGAATTTTTAGATATTGGTAAATTTTCCCTTTGGGGCCCCACCCTAGCCTCTGGGGATGGCGCAGGAATCCCAATTTTACAATTTGAAAACAAATCTTCGTCCAAGGATAATTTTCACCAAGTAAGAATAATTTCCTGCAGAAAATTGTCAAAATATACCCAAAAGTGTTATTTCCCTATATAATCTATAGTAAACTTTACCCCCTCCCCAAGAGAGAACGGATGGCCCGGGAGTCCTGAAATTTACAATTTAAGTAATGCCCCTGATGATCTTTCCATCCATGCAGAGAAAATTACTGTAGTACCTCTGAGTGAGTCTTGAGAAGAAGATTTTTGAAATATTGGTTAATTTTCCCTTTGGGGCCCCACCCTGGCTACAATTTTGTAGCCTCATCTACCAAGGATGATTCTGATAAAGTTTGAGAAATGTCCATTCCCTGGTTCTTGAGAAAAAGTCGAAAGTGTAAAAAGTTTACACACGATGGACGACGGAAAGCGATCAGAATAGGTCACTTGAGCAAAGCTCAGATGACCTAAAAATGTAAGTCCCTGGTACCCACTGTCAACACTTAAACACTTAAGCCCTTGATAGCCCCTGTGTATGTGTCACATATAAACCTGTATGATGTCCTGTTCATTTTTAAGAAGTAAGTCCCTCTGAAAGGACCTACAAATGTGTATAGCATATGGGAACCTGGCAGGACCTGTAAATGTATAACATGCAAGTCCCTGTTACCTGCTATGAATTCCTAACCCCCTGACAGGCCCTGCCTAACATGTAAGTCCCCAACAGGCCCTGCACATGTATAGCATGTGGGACTCTGACAGGCCCTGTAAATGTTTAACATGCAAGTCCCTGTTTTCCACTGTCAATGCTTAAGCCCATGACAGCCATTGTATATCTGTCACATTTAAAGTTCTTATCATGCCTTGTTCATTGTTAAAATGTTTGTCCCCTCCAACAGGCCCTGCACATGTCTAATATATAAGTCCCCGACAGGCCCTGCACATGTCTAACATGTAAGTGGTTGACAGGCCCTACACATGTCTAACATGTAAGTCCCTGGCAGGCCCTGCACATGTCTAACATATAAGTCCCCCGACAGGCCCTACACATGTCTAACATGTAAGTCCCTGGCAGGCCCTGCACAAGTATAACATATAAGTCCCCCAACAAGCCCTGTGCATGTCTAACATGCAAGTCCCTGGCAGGCCCTGCGCATGTCTAACATGTAAGTCCCTTGACAGGCCCTGCACATGTCTAACATGCAAATCCCTGGCAGGGTCTGCACATGTTTAACATGTAAGTCCCCTGACAGACCCTGCACATGTATAACATGAAAGTCCCCCGACAGGCCCTGCACATGTATAACATGTAAGTACCTGCCAGGTCCCGACCCAAACATGAGATACTGTTGTACACCTATTGTTATCAGGGCCTGTTGTAATGCGAACATCCAGTTTCTCAGCTACCACGCATCAAAGACAATTATCCCATCTTATCCGCAGCAGCTGCAATAAGCATTTCACATTTCCCCGGGCTTAAGATTCTACCGAATACTCAATACCCTATCTTCATATACATGTGCACACTGTTGCGAGACCTTGTCTCTCGATCAACTACCCATCATCACAATTTACTTTTTTTTTCTCTTCTCAAAGTAAGATTTTGAGCACGGTTAGTGTTGCCACAATTTCTTCACGGAATTCAAATTCTATAGAGAAGTGTTAATTCAATGGTGAAGTTAAAACTTCACAGAGAGGTCTAATTTCTATAAAGCAAAAAAACTTTTATGCAGAATGAACAACAACAATTGATGATCAATTTTTTTCTTGAAATATCAATTTAACATGTTAATATTAATTTCAACTTGTTTGGGCTTAATCTGAACAATTTAAAAAAAAAATGTCTTAAAATTGCATAAATGTGAATTATAGGAATACATGTACCATCCCAATTTACACATACTTCAGTTCAGAACTTAATATATATATACAAAGTCATCAGTACTAGTGTGTAAATAACTCATGTCAGTTTCACAATAAGGCTCACACCCAAGAAGAAAAGTATGGACTTACAATAAAAAATACCTAATCAATTTTCCATCTTTTATACTGTCCTTGTAATTTTTAGAATGGAATTTCAAATTAATAGAAAATAACATTACATCTTGTGAGGGTATCACAACAGTTTTTTCGCCAACAGACATAGAAAATAGTTGTCACTCTGGTAAAATACTGGCGGCTTCCTACAGACTTGGCTAGGGAGAATTTCTCTTAAGCTCATTCGGTCGAGCGTCAGACAGTGAGACTAGTGAACCAGAGGTCCCAGGTTCGACTCCTAGCGGAGGCATTGAAAAGTAATGACCTCTCTTACATAGTGTCGATGTCTTTTTTTTCAAATTCTGAAGAAATGAACAGGTTTACCGGACAGTAATAATTTAGAAAAATGGTAAGTCCTTACTATCCTTTTCTACAAGAAATTTGAGCCAATAAAAAATAAGGTCATATGCAAGGTTTTTCTTGGTAACTTTCATGGTAGAGATTGATGTAGGTACTTATATAGGTAAAACAGTTCCCTTGAATCTTCTAAAGGTTAAGAAACCATTCTTCGAAAGGTCATTTGTATAAATGTATGACCAAAACTAATAATGACATATTTACATTATGTATCTAAAATATTGGATACATGTTTATAGCAAAATATAAATGAAATAACATGTTTTGTCAAATTATCATATTGCTTTGAACTGAACAAAATTTACATATTCATAATAGTAAGTGGTAAGTTGCAACTAATGGATTATGAAATAAATCTTTATAAAGCAAATAAAAGTATTGACTAAATACATCCGAAGAACACTTATAGAGAAAAAACGTATACAATATACTCTATAAGGTTTACAAAAGAGATGTGAGTATTGATATATGATAGAGAGAACGAGAAAATGAGAAAAATCTCTTTAAGTAAATGTGGAGGAAAAAAAAGTCAAAATCATACAAAACTTTGAAAAAAACATGTACATGAAACCACAAAAACTGAAATTAACACACAATAACATGGAAAAGTGAGGAGAGATAAAAAGGTTCAGCAAAACGTTTCTCTGTGATGGAGAATACAACTGAGAACTCAAACTTCAGACTAACAAAGACAAATTAGGATAGTTTCCATGGATACTAACCTTGGTTGTGTCGTTAACCAAACTCCCGCTCTGTTTAGCATGATTATAAGAATATGGACAAAGTTTCAATATGCTAAGGACAATATTCCTCAGGTTCTGGCTTTGGTTTATGAATATTTAAGCATTTATTTAAGCTAAGCACCATCAACATTTTTTCTCTCTCGAATTCAAGATAAGAACCACCAATGTTCCAAGAACTGAACACTTAGACAACCAAATATTTTAAATTAAGGAAGGTCCAAAAGCATTTGTCTAAACATATCAAGACATTTTTCAAGTTAAGAACGTGGCATAACATCTCGGCTTCCGTAGGAAATAAACAGCAAAAATGTCACCACCGAATAATTATCTTTAGATAAATTGCAGTAAAATTAACCTTAAGCAATTAATTGTTTTATTACATGCATGTTGATGGCTCTCAATATTTCTTTGTTACGTAAAACGCTTATCACATCGTTTTCTAAAGCTTCTTAGGTAACGAGAGATCTCATTGGATAAAACAAAAAGCCACATTGTTATTGTCAATTCCTCTGTTCACCCAAGTAATTTTTCACATCACACATTTCCATGATTTTGAAACGAACAAAATATACACAAACATCTTTTTTTCAGTTCAATTCTATGACTCATCCTATATTTTGAAATAAGGCTTTTAACAAGGTAATTTGAACTGTGGAAATAGCCAGATGTAATTTTCTCACGATTTTGGAGTAAAAACTGATCCTTGAATAATACCCTCAAATCAAAAATATTTTATTTTGAAATGATGGACTTGTAGGTGAACTTAGGACAGAATAATTGCTATGGCTTTCTGTCAATTATTTTTGACACATTATATTATTATTTATTAAAGGTAAAAACACAATAAGATTGTCGAAAAATACAAAACATGCATTTTAAAGACAACTTTATTAACACATAATGAATATGAATATGCCAGCGGGATTGTTCAGCCATAGCCTGGTCTATGTCTAATACGGTTGGGTGAAAAAGTAAAGAAAAGTAGAACAAAATTTTACCTTGGTTACGGAGTCCACATCGTTCTGTTCATTTTGCAGGAGAAGGGCTGCCGATTTGATGTCGTCCTTCTTTGCGGCGATGTGCAATGCTGGTAGACGGACACGTCCCTTTGTGTCGTGTTCTAGAAGACAGCTAACCACACGCTCGTGTCCCTGCTGAAGAGCTACAGCCAGGGGAGTGAATCCATCCTGCAAACAATTACCAAATATTAGAACACTTAATGATATTTGTGATCATTCATGTATGGACAAATACAATATGCAAACTTCAGAAAATGGAGGACAAAAGTTCAAGGCTGTAAGCAATTGCATAGAAAAATATTATTATTAATACAAGTTCAAAGCTGTTTCGGCTACCCAATTTTCTCACAACATGAAAAGTGAATAAATAAATTGCAACAATGCTTTTCTTAAAGTTTTGCAAAGAGTAAAAATTTCTGTTTGAATAATTTTCAGCTATTGAAAGACTTAATTAACCTGCCATCTATGAGCCATCAAACTTCCTTCAATCGACCCAATGCTTATGGTATTTCGTTTGTGATATTATGTGGCTGGTTTTTAGCATTGGTCAGTTGCAGATTGAACATTAGAACTTACAGCTGTGGCCAGACTCTGGTTAGCTCCGCTGGCCAGCAGATACTTGACCACCTCTGAGTGACCCTCTTGGGCTGCCATGTACAGAGGAGTGAAACCCATCTGTGGACACAAAAAAAGAGGTCAGATGTTATTCAGGCTTATTCATTATAAAATACAATTAATCACCCCAGAAATTTCACAATGAACTATTCCAACCTTTGAATTGGAAGAGTTCACATGTGTCTTCAGGGGTGAATGAGTTGCCAGAGTTTAAGACTGTTCAATAAAAGTAAAATGTCCTATATGCAGACAAGAAGTCAGAGGCTTTAGAAATGATATTACTGTTACGATAACCGTTTGTACCGAGGGCCTAGGACTGAGCCCTGAAATATGATGTTGGTTTGTTACTTTGTGTAAAACTTGACCTCTGACCTTAAAACCTTAGTTCATACCTGAGCTTGAACGTTGACTTTGGCCTCGCTGACAACGAGAAGCTTGACGATTTCCTCATGGCCCGCCAAGGATGAGATGTGAAGGGCTGTATTCCCTTTCTGTAAATGGTATGCAATTTTAAAACTTAGGTCTTATAGCGCAACTTTTCCAGAGTAATAATATTAAGCATCAACAGTGCAAAGACATCAGCAAATAAATATTACATTTTTAAGAGAGAAAAAAATTGTGTTGTTATTTCTTCAAATATGATATATAGAAAATGAAGATTTTAGAATTAGAATTTAACAACTTCACAGAAACACATCCGAGACATTTCGAAAACAAAAATAAAATTATGTTAACTTTTTTATTTCATTCGAAATCCGCCATTCCCAATAGAAAGTGATATGACTGGAGATTTTCCTCGATTTCAATATTGTTAAGGTGAGGACTGACCATTGATTTAATACCAGGAACGTTTTCCTATTACAGTGCACAGTGTCTTACCTTTGTGGCGGCTTCAACATTAGCTCCGCGCTTTAGGAGTTCTGTTACGATGTTGATGTGCCCCTCCTTGGACGCTAGATGTAGGGCGTTCAACCCATTCTGTAACAAAACAATACAATTTACGGGTCAAAGGTCAAGAACAAACTAAAATTCAACTTCATTGAACAAATCCGCTACAATTTGAATAGAAACGTCACAATTCACAAAGATGCGATTGTATCACAATAGTTTACATTTAAATCAATTCAGAATGTATATTTTTATGAATTTATGATATGCCATAATCGGACATTAATTGCTTGTCATTTAAGCTAAAGGTTCAGTGCAACACTCCCTTTGATTTGTTATCTCTGCTCTTATAAATCAGCGATAAGAAAATGATTTTCACAAACACTTATGGTGGACAGTCTACTTCCGTTGCTTTGGCAAACTTGGAATTGTGTGAAAAGTGTGAACACATTTTCAGTGCCGTGCTTAAATTCAGTTAATAAACCAGCAAAATGAAAATGTTCACGAACACTTACGACATCAGTCAATGACTGATGCTCTAGCAAGCTTAGAATCGAAAGTGTGAACACATTTTCAGTGACGTGTATCAATGCAGTTAATAAACCAGCAACGCTAAGAGGACAAAGTAAAGACAGAAATATCAGACGCACAAAGATAAGTGGACTACTAATATTTTGCAAATTCAGACTTTTTGAGACAGTGTGATGCCAACTTCATCAAGATATTGCAAGAGCCCTTGAGTCTTGAGTCACTTTAAAATTAAAAAGTTTGAAGCTAACATTTTTCATTTTATTTATATATGTTGTGTTACATGTATATATACGTGTTGTTATATCGAAACACAAGTGTAGTGTACCATGGCAGCTTAAATTTGAATGGAAAACATAAACTAAGAAATGTCTGCCAATGAATAAAACACCTGAGTTACCTTTATACCTGTTCAACATTTAATTGCCAAAAAACTACTCATCAAGACAAGTGGAACACACATCAGTGTCCACTTTTTAATGTATGTATATAATTTATCATAATAATTTTTTTTATCTTAAAATGAGCTGTAGATTGTGAAGAAAGATGAATTACACTGTTCAGAAAATTTTACTACAAGGCAGAACATCGTATCGTTTGTAGATTGTTGAAGGATCCCTGTCCCACTGCACTGGGTTTTATCTTCTAATTGCAGTAATTTAATCTCCCCTTAACTTCCATTTGGACATAACTGTAGACCGTACGGTCAGAACACTTCCATTGACCAGGTAGCTCAATCGGTTAGGCCATAGCAATCTGAGGTCCTGGGTTAGAATCCCGGTCTAGACCCACTTAGTTTTTTTATACAATTTCCAATGGGTAGTTAGTTTTTGTCAGTGGAACGGGAATCCTTAATGCAACATTTTTTTTTTAAATATCCGAAATTTGACATCAGAATGAATCACAACTACAACTATAATTGTAATATATTATTTTCTCTAGAGAAACAGCTATATATATATATATCCTAGCCATGATGTAATGTTTGATTTCACATGACCTTTCCTTATTTGCATAATTCATTATGCAACCATTCCACACACAATCCCACAATTGATCTGCCGATTGACATTTACTCAAGTACAATTCTGCCATGATTTATTTATTTGCATGCCTTGTCTCACAACAGGAAACATGAGCTCATTTGCATATTGTATCACTACTGTTTTGCATATGACCAAGCTCATTAGTGACATTGATGATGTCAATTTCGCTCTGCCTGATATTGATTGGTTTGTATTGATGTAATCCATTTTCCTATGTTGTAGAGGCCGAGTCATCAAACACACAAGTGACCCAGAGGTTTTCTAACATAGCTGGATCAATATATTGATTGGAGACTGGAACAGGCAGCTAGCAATGAAATCATCAGTGGAATTATGTAGGGATGCATGTGTTTGTGTGGTTGACCGACTCTATGCTGGCATTTTATCTCGGCTCATAGACATACACAAATACACACACAGGCTAAAACAACTGTTGAGATTATGTGCTAGCTTCAGTTACACTACAGGACTGACTTTTGACTTTTGGCTTGAACAACACTAGACAAATATACCACTGGCACAGGAAAAATTGCATTTTGGCCATCATTATTTGAATAAGGAATATAATTTACATACAGCAAAACCTTTTGAAATTTTAGGGGACAGAAAAGCTCTTTTTAAACAAAATTGTTTCAGAAATATTGCTGGAAACAAATTCAACTTCGCTGCATTTTACATATATATACCAAGGACCTGCTGAATATACATTTGTATGTCCTCATTTTCATTCAACAACATTGAATAAGAAAAATTCCGAATAAGAAAGCTGGTTGATAATTGGACAAGACTTTCCCACATCTGATGTTGAACAAGGCTAAGCAGGTACTTATAGATGGCAGATGTTGCGGACTTCTATTTATATCTACACCAACAGGGGGAAAAAAATCCTGTACAAACAATTTTCTGAGTTATAGATAGCAACAGTGGTGAAAGCCTCCGCTTACAATTCTATCCTGAAGGTTACCATCACAAACCCAGGACAAAGTTGTTTCAAAGCATTGTCAGCTTTCAAAATCAAAATCAAATTTTCAAAGATATTTTTTTCCTCAGAATAAAAAATTCTGTTAGTTTTAATTATCTTATTTTTTATCACCAGATACTTTAATATGATTGTTTTGTTGTTAATGATTCTGTTCTTACAAATGTATTTGACAGAAAAAGGTTTAAATGTGATGCAAAAATGATCAAGCTTTGTTTGTATGAAATCAAACATACATCAGGGACAATATCTTCCTAAGTATGGTTCGCTTTCAGACAACTTAACGTAAAATTTTCATCAACATATTTTTTTAAATTCTGAATTTCCTAACATCACTTTTTACTGATGAGGTTTCAAAATAATAATTCATGGACAGAACTATAAAAAAAAAAATTATCTTTATCTTAACACTTTTAATAAAATTATTTTATTTATAAAATTCCATTTCATTTCCTGGGAAGTACACAATGCCTGAATGAGAAATGTTTGTCATTATATACCTTACAGTATCACATACTGTACACACAACAACAAAAGCTGTAGGCGGAATAAACACTTAAGTTTCCCCCAACAGTACTCCCGAAAATCAGAAAGATTCCAGGCCCCAGATCAAACAGAGACGTAAGTATTACTCAATAAAACTAATGAGAACGGTACTTTGTTCTCTAAAGCTCTGCGGAATGAGGAGACGCAGACTATAACGATCCCAGCCTAACTGTGAACCACAATGCACATCAATAATTTGGACTAATTCGGGAAAATATTTGGCAGATTTTGTTTGTGATATCGCACATGTAGTGTTGTTTATTGAGGAGATCGCTGAGAAACCAATCCACAAAATGAATCTACTGTGTGTTATGCACAATGTGTGTGTGTGTTATGCACAATGTGTGTGTGTGTTATATTTGAATTCTATTTACTGGTTTCAGATTATGTAAAGTAGATTTGGTTTACATAATGCTGCAAACAAAAAGCTGAATACACCGAAAATCTAGCCACGGAAATTGTTATTTCTATAACCAAATCTTGTTCTCAAATCAACAGCCTGACACCTCAAATACATTTCAATTCTCTTTTATTTAGAAGTCAATTTCACTCTCACTGTAATTTTGTTCAAAGAACTGTGATTCATGAAGACTAGGAGAAGAGTTGATTTTGTTAGCTATATATAAATGTAGTAGGCTTAATAAGAATCAAATTAGTTGATGAGGCCCACTGTGTGATACGGAGACTGGAGAATGGATTTGGAACTTTTCAATCTTTACTGCTTATATAATTATGATTAGATTTTAATTAGATTATCATGAACATCTCTCCAAAGATCACAGGATAATATAGTTGTATGAAAAGTGACGCTACAATTATTATCATTAATGTTACAAGTTGTATGTTCTGTCTTTTTGGTTGTGTCTTAAAGATTAATTAGTTGTACATCTAGTTGTCAGTGGTAAATAATGCATAACTTGTGGTGTCTTAAGGATAATTAGTTGTACCTCCAGTTGTCAGTTGAACATACTGCATAACTAGTTGTATCCCTAGTGTTATTATTTATACCTACAACTAGTGGTCGTAAATACTGCATTATTGCTTGTATCTTTGTTAGCTGTACCTCCAGTTGTCAGTTGTAAATAATGCATAACTTGTGGTGTATTAAGGTTAATTAGTTGTACCTCCAGTCGTCAGTTGTAAATAATGCATAACTTGTGGTGTATTAAGGGTAACTAGTTGTACCTCCAGTTGTCAGTTGTAAATAAAGCATAACTTGTGGTGTATTAAGGGTAAATAGTTGTACCTCCAGTTGTCAGTTGTAAATAATGCATAACTTGTGGTGTATTAAAGGTAGTTAGTTGTAACTCCTGTTGTTAGTTGTACCTACAACTAGTAGTCGTAAATACTGCATTATTGGTTGTATCTTTGTTAGCTGTACCTCCAGTTGTCAGTTGTAAATAATGCATAACTTGTGGTGTCTTAAGGATAATTAGTTGTACCTCCAGTTGTCAGTTGTAAATAATGCATAACTTGTGGTGTATTTAGGGTAATTAGTTGTACCTCCAGTTGTCAGTTGTAAATAATGCATAACTTGTGGTGTATTAAAGGTAGTTAGTTGTACCTCCTGTTGTTAGTTGTACCTACAACTAGTGGTCGTAAATACTGCATTATTGGTTGTATCTTTGTTAGCTGTACCTCCAGTTGTCAGTTGTAAATAATGCATAACTTGTGGTGTATTAAAGGTAGTTAGTTGTACCTCCTGTTGTTAGTTGTACCTACAACTAGTGGTCGTAAATACTGCATTATTGGTTGTATCTTTGTTAGCTGTACCTCCAGTTGTCAGTTGTAAATAATGCATAACTTGTGGTGTATTAAGGATAATTAGTTGTACCTCCAGTTGTCAGTTGTAAATAATGCATAACTTGTGGTGTATTTAGGGTAATTAGTTGTACCTCCAGTTGTCAGTTGTAAATAATGCATAACTTGTGGTGTATTAAAGGTAGTTAGTTGTACCTCCAGTTGTCAGTTGTAAATAATGCATAACTTGTGGTGTATTAAAGGTAGTTATTGGTTGTACCTAAAGTTGTCAGTTGAACATACTGCATAACTAATTGTATCCCTAGTGTTATTAGTGTTACCTACAACTGGTGGTTGTAAACACTGCATTACTAGTTGTATCTTTAGAGTTTTTTGCTATACCAAAATCTGTACCACTAGTTTACTGGTTACTGTTTATATCTTTGAGAATAATGGTTGCACTTTTGGAATACAAAGTCAGTACCTTCAGAATGTTTTTTTTTCGTTCATGGTACATGCAATTTTACGCCGCCGTTTGTGTAACTTACCGGATTGCTGGTGTTGATGTCAGTGCTGCCCTTCAGGTATTCTAGTACATCCTGAAGATTTCCGTCCCTTGCTGCACGCAGAAAAACTGTGTTTCCGTCGCTCTGTAATTAAAATAGGAAAACTTTGGTCAAAACAAGTTAGCATATTATACAGGAAAGATTTTAAGGCTGTCAAACACCGGCATTCCTGTCTTGTCTGGACCAATTAAATAACTTAACTGAAAAAGAAATAAATTATACGAAAATCTTGTTTTTCTACTTGTACTGAAATTAAACTTAATGAACCTACGTACCCATATGTTACCAAACTCATTTTCCTATGAATTTGGGAAGATGACTTTTGAAAAATTACTTCACAAATATATAATGAAACTGACGTCATGCCGGATCATTGATTTGTGTTCAGGGTGAGAATGTCCACATTTCTTTAAGACATAAAAGTATTAAAAATGAATTGAATGTTACATTTTTGCCTACTAAAAATTAAACTCATTCACCCCTGAAATTCATAATGAACTATTCCAACCTTAGAATTGGAAGAGTTCAAATGTGTCTAAGGGGTGAATGAGTCAACCACTGAATCTCTATATGGTCAGCTTCATATGGTGGGAGATGAATTGAGTTGGTATTGAGGGAAATTCAACGTAAGTTTCTCAAGAACACCACCCTGGGATTTTAAGGAACGCCATTTATCAACAGATCACAAATCAGCACATCACGTATCCTTCATCAGTTATGTAAAAATTATCTATCATTTTACACTATTCAGAGCAGAAATGGGTTGTTTTTTTGCTTTTTTTTTTTTTTTCCACACAGCCAAATCCTTGTAATTCATACAGTTGTATAAACAAAATATTTGCTTAGCCTTGGTGGTTAAGTAACAGTACCCAGTAGTAAAATTGTAGATGGTTTTGCCTTTGGTTGAAGAACGTTTTTTTTAATCTATAGGGTTATCCCAATGAAATCACACATACATTTACAGGCTAATCAATGGAGCTTTGTTCATCAAGTCACATTTGTAGTCAGAAAAAGCGGTTGGATTATGACATGGCTAACTTACTGGGATATTTTGTTTGGAAAAAGGCCAATTTGTCCCCCAAAACACCGGCTCAAAGTGGGACAACTGGATTAGTGGGGCTTCATAATGGTTAAATCAGTTGGTTGGGGTTTTGCATGCTCCAAAAATCTAAGGTAATATGGAGACAACTGCATGATGCGACAACCAGTAAATTGGTGACTATACATAGTGGCATGGGACAACTGGATTAGTGGTGGCTGTATAGTGACATGAGACAACTGGATTAGTGGTGACTGCCTTATAGCATCAGACAACTGGATAAGTGGTGGCTGTTTAGTGGCATGAGACAACTGGATTAGTGGTGGCTGTATAGTGGCATGAGACAACTGGATTATTAGTGGCTGCATAGTGGCATGAGACAACTGGATTATTAGTGGCTGCATAGTGGCATGAGACAACTGAATTTGTTGTGGCTGTATAGTGGCATGGGACAACTGGATTATTGGTGACTGCATAGTGGCATGAGACAACTGGATTATTAGTGGCTGCATAGTGGCATGGGACAACTGGATTAGTGGTGGCTGCACATTGGCATTGGCATGGGATAACTGGATTCCTGGATTAGTGGTGGCTGCATATATAGTGGCATGGGACAACTGGATTAGTGGTGGCTGCACAGTCGGACAAATTGAATTCATGGGTCTAGATAATAGGATTATTGGGCCAAGATAGTGGGACAACTGGATAAATGTATGCTTGATAGTGGGTCCACAGAACCAGTGATGGCTGGATAGCTACTGCAGTAAAACTGGATTAATAGTGCTTAGATACTGTTAAATCCTTTATTTTCATTAGGCCCAAATTTCAGGGTTCCCCCCCAGAAAATTCACAATTTTGGTGTTCATTAATTTGTGGGTCATGAGTACCCCCTCAAACGGTGAACAGTTTTATAGTTTTACTATATGTATGACCTATGAACCTATGGACCTATGAATTCACAGTTCACAGATGAAGAGTACCTACGAAATCAACGAAATTAAAAACCCAGCGAAAAATTAGTGATTATCACAGTAAAGCGTTCTCGACTGTATATTAAGTAAAGGTTGGATAGTTAAGAAGGACAACTGGATTGGTCGGGGCTGTATATTGCAAAATATTGGCATTCCAAACAGTGTTATTTTAATTATATATTAATGAGGATGTACAATACTGGCTATACAAAGACATTATGTAACACTGACAGGACATTTTATTCCACCTTGCTCATTGAAATAATCAAAGAATAAACAACATCATCTGTGGAAATTCCCTAGATGTCTCAGAGTTATTTAAACTCATTCACCCCTGAAATTTCATAATGAACTATTTCAACCCCAGAATTGGAAGAGCTCAAATGTGTCTATAGGGGTGAATGAGTTGATTATTGCATTATCAATTAATTCTCTTTTGCCACAAATTCAAAGGATTTTTATCGTTTTATTGTTTTCATTTTTAGAGTCATGCTTTGGCTATTGCTTAAGAAATTTTATGTTATTGAAGTTACTAAATAAGACATTTTTAAAGCACCATGAAAATTCATGCTCGGTTTCTAAGGAAGCCATTGTTATAGAGGGCAATTACCGAAGAGTTCTCCTTGTTACCAAGGAGATTACCCATTCCACACAAACAGAACAGAATGTGATTATCCTATCTGTCTGCTCCGTCAATTCTCCAGGTAAACAAATAAACAACAGTTACTGGTCAGTGGTTAATCTGGTCAATTAGCCAGGCAATAACTGGACACCAGACATTCCCGAGACAAGTGTCCAAACCCCATCATCTCTTCAATAGGGCATTCCGTCCAAACCCACTGAAATCACTTTTTAAAATATTTTCTCAGTTTAATGGGAAGTTCTTATGATGTGTCTGGGATTTTAATCTTCAAAAAGTTTTTCAGAACTGTTTGTCTGGAAATACTGAAGATTTATTGAATCTGGTATAAAATGACTTAATCCATCTCATGAAGTGGTTTGATACCAAGGTAAGACAGTATAAACATCTGGACCCAGACTATTAGACATGGTCAGTATGCACGGTGCCTTTCAAGTTTCTTCAGTCCCTGAGGCAGTCTGATAAAAATTTGTAGCTGGACACATATGGAACACTGGACATTCCCCCATGTGGTTTCAAGGTCAGCCCTCTGTTGTCTGGTCAGCAGAAAGATTTTCTGTCCACTCAAAACAATCCCCAAAGGATATTAATCCCTTTTAAATCCAATTTAGGGGTCTCTGTCAGCTCCCTTATCAGATAACATCCCAGTAATCAGCTGCTGTGTGCCTCATCACATTACCATAGTTACAATGTTATATCAGCCAGCACTAAGTATCCACAAATGGGACCGGAACTCCTGGGATCTTCACTCCATATCCGTTTTCAATATCAAATATCTGCCAGAATTTTGTACAATCTCACCTCCTGACCCAGATAGATATATATATACACAAACAGTTTTTTTTAAAAGATGTCTATAATTTCATATATATCCAATGGTACAAGAAAACACCTGACAATCTGGATCAAGTACGTACATCAAGAACTGGCATGACATTTCCGCTGCATTGATCCTCACAGATTTGTAACAGTTCCACACTCAAGCGACATATGAAATTTTGTGAAAAATTATCCCACAACAAAATATACTACATAGCACATGATGAGTATCGGAGATTCTGCGAGATAATTAAATAAAATTCCTTTATCTTCTTTTTGAAATATCAAAAGAATTTCATTACTTCACATTTCCATTTCGAAAATTTCCTGTAATATTGTCAACCTCAAAAGCTTGTACAAAGATAGATGTGCCTATATTTATATCAACACATCATTATCCAAGATTCAGTGGCTGAGTGTTTGTGAGAATGCGTTGTTCAAACCCAATACACAATATCAAGTATATAGCTAAAAGTTTTTTCTTGAATCATACTTGAGGTTGAAAACCAGCGAGGGCCGTTATGGAACACAGCAGTTGCCTATCACGTAAAGTTGTATCCAATATATCGGAATCATTGAAAGATGCACATCCCTAACGGGCCAGGTGTCCCATGTATAATATCAGGTAGCAAAAACGTCTGTCTTAACACATGTACAGTACAAATCTACATGCTGCTGAACAAACCCAGATATTCATCAACGAAATTCTGTTTACAATCTGTATACCAACATTTAAACACAGGTATATATTTGTCGGAAGATCAGAATTAAAAATAGTTCGAGATATCTCCACTTCAAAAATAGAAAGTTATTCGGAAGAAGCTATTTCATACACGCTAACTTTTCATCCACAGCGCAGGTACGTTCATCAAAGTTTTTCCTATTTTGTACGACGAATGCTCATTTCAAACACCACTTGTTCCGCACACAGACGATTCCAAACGAACAGGCAGATATTCTCATCTAGTTCCGGATTCCATTTAAGTGAGTTAGAATAATGGACCCCCTGCTGTATGGTTTTCGGTGCACGGCTCATCAGAGACCATTAAATTTTACACACATATATACATCCTCTTGTATTCGTATGTTTTGTTGATAAAATACAACTTTCCTAAACGTTGATCCAGCTTGGTTCAGGTAACACCCCGAAAGTCATAATCACCAGATTCCCACAAATTTACTCCTTACAAAACTTTCCAAGAGGTTCAGACGATGAGGAAAAGATATACGTACTCCCGAGGAAACTGCCTCAGGTCTCCGGAATATTACTCACGGAAGATGTGCCAAACCTAAATCCCTAATGATTCTAGTGAGGATTTTTAAAGACTTGCAAAAAACCCGAGACGATACCTTTCTGAATACATAGACAGACAATTTGTGTATACGGACTATATCTCCGTCACTTGATGATTTTTGTGCAAATCTTTTTAACAATTTGCAAAAAAAACAGCCCACTAAAGATACGTTACTGCACACGCCTTTAGTTAGGTTTTGTATATTTCGGATATATATATAAATCCCTGATGGTTTGTGTGTGAATAATTCGGGTGAAAAGGTCCGAAGATAAATACAAGAATGTTTACGGAGCAAGTTTGAGATCGCGGTATACCAATGGATTTTCAGTCTGTATACCAAACTCAAACCGTATTTCTGGAAATTAGAGTGAGGAAAATCATTTGTTCCTCTGATCTCTTTCTCTGCTAATCAGCAAGGAGAAAAAAGTGTGAAGAAAATAGGGAGGCCACACTCGGTGAGTTATTGGTCTTCAGGGAAGGGATGTAAATTAACCATTAACCTGCTAAGACCATGAGCCAGGTGCCAAAAAAACTTACCCAGGACATTCTCCATTTCTTGAGCATCGTGTTAGTGTCAGCTGGGGGCAACCACACAAGCGTTTGGTGTTGATAGAATCCAACAATATAAATCTAACAAGTTCAGTGAAATGTTGCGAAGGATTCCAGTGTTAGCAACATTTGGCTAGTCTATAGCGGTGTACTATTCGGAGTACTACTACAGACTTGGGGTGGACACTTCACAACCTGATGCTTTCGCTGGCCTCCCGATGTTTTTACAGCACACACCATTTACAAAACAGCCCCGGAATAAATAAACAGTACAAGCCCCTGAGGAAATAAATATGTCTGTGGGTGACTTCTTTGGACAAGATGGTTGGCTCTCTGACAGAATAAAAAGATGGGTCGCCTAGGTAATTGAGCCTCTCTACTACTGTACCCTGTCTACGAAAATGCTTGTGAGCGTTAGTGTTTGTGTTCTTAAGCAGCCATGCTACTACTACACATGTGTATAGTGAGTAATCTTGTATGTGTTAGAATGTACCCATAAAAATAGCATCAGGCATTCCCCCTTCACCCCCTCCCCATCACTAACTCCTTCTCTTTCCATTCCCCCTCCCAGACCCCCCTTCCTGACCCCCACCCCCTTCCTCCCTCCTCCTCATCCCCTCCAAAGCACATCAAGGAAACTCAGCATCAGATTGGGGGATCTGCCTACTGTGATGTTCAAAACCTTACACCTCCCCTAATTCCCATAATGGCACCATCTGTGTCCCCCATGTACTGTACTGCTGGGCTATCTGATGGGCAGATAGCCAGGGTGGGGCAGGATCCCAGATATGTATATATATACATAATGACTATAAAGTGTCATTCTGTGCTGTACCCAACAGGGACCTGTATGGATACACAAACTTTGCAGGGTGCTGGAATCCAAAACAAATACCACAGGGGCTTGCCATCAGGTCAAATAGGAAGTGACATCATGCACTATACAACACAGGGACTTGATTGGATTACTTGGAGAATTTTAATTCTACACAAATACTGCATGGCCTCAAAGTCATGTAAAATAAAAATAAAATCCACATAAAATGTATGGCTATCTTTACAATGCTAAAAAAAAATCAATTTTTAATAACATTTTGGTACCATAAGGTTTTAGAATCAAGTAAAATATTCAACAAATGATGTTTTTTAAAAGTTTTCTTTTAATTCCAAAGCAAAACTCTTACTGGCATTGTGTTACAGTTCATAAAGCCTTGTTAGCTTAATTGTACAATAAGTCAAATTTTCAGACCTGATTCTTAAGATGTTGACAGAAATGTCAATATTAGAAATGTTGTCCTCTGTCATAATAATAAATTAGAAGTCTACCTACCACATATGGTTATTTTATGGCGAATATTAAATAATTTATAAATGCATTTTTAGTAATTCTTAGCTAATTTCATGTCAACGTAACTAAAGTCTTCAAATTAAGGACTTGATTTGGTTCAATTACCAGTAACAAATATTGTGCGAGCAATTGACAGTCATGTATATGTACATTTAATCAGTTAAGATTATTGAAAATCTATTTAGTAATATTAATCAGTTAGGATTATTGAAAATCTATTTAGCAATAATCATTTTTAATTAAATAGTCTTTAACCATTTCAGTCCTATGCAACTTTAGTAGACTCTACCATGCATTGATCTGGATGAGTCCATTATGGTCTACGTATACAGTGGTGAAAGGGTTAAATGTAAGTTATCAAGTAATTTGAAGTTGCTATTCTAAAGGATTACTGTAGAGAACTGCTAAGTCACAAAATGTGTTATTGACCAATAGATGCTTTCTTGTTCTATTTCCCCCAATAGACATTTCCACATGTATCCACATTCAACTGGCAGAATTCAACCATTGGTAACAGCATCAAGAAACCATACGAAATCAGCTGTGTTTGGCTTGTCAGTTGAATGAAAATGAGGCATCGTGTGACAAATGTTGATTGCAGGCGAAAAAAACATCTATAAATAAGTCAATGAATTAGATTACCTACAGATGTACATCATATTGCCTCATAGGCAATGAGGTACACACAAAAGCATTTCATTAATGTTTGATGAGGTAGAATAGATATAATAAACATATGCTTGTGTATATTATGGTAGAAAATGTGATAATTCAGGATTTAAAGATTACGGGAAAATAATTCACTCTGGCCTTACTGGACTTTGTTTATCATTTATTCACTATATTTTTCTTCTGAAGAAGCTTGCTTCCTGCAGGTGTATGTGATGCCATTTCTCTGTCTCTTTCAAGGAAAGATTCTTGTTGCATTCATCTGTTCACCTAGCTAGCTGTCAAGTCACCCACCACCAATTGGTCAGACCAGAAATCTAGGTTTTATTGCCAGCATTTATGTCTTTCAACAGATCATTTGGATCTCCTGTATAATTTAGCAGTTGACCAACTGCATAACCTAAGAATACCATATTTCAGGATGCATTAAAATTTCCTTTTCAGTCCATGTACATGTACCATCCGAAAGCATCAGGGAACATCTTTTACATTTCTTTACAATATATGTACAGTATAACCCCTCCACCAGGATCAGGGATGCATCTAGAGTTATCCTTTACAATACATGTACACTAAAACCCCTCCACCAGCATCAGGGATGCTTCTAGAGTTATGCTTTATAGTACATGTACAGTATAACCCCTTCACCAGTATCAGAGTAGACTGGCCACCAGCCCCCAAGTTTTTATGAAGAATTTCTGGACTGCATTTTATTACTAGCTTATCTCCCCCTAGTTTAGAACTTAGGATCAGACATCCTAGTGATCAAAATTATTAGAGTTAAAAAAAAATCTTAATTATTTAATATTCTAGAGACGGTGGCCAGTCTAGTATCAGAGATGCATCCAAAATTTTCCTTTACAATACATGTACAGTATAATCCCTCCACCAACATCAGGGATGAATCTAGAGTTATCCTCTACAGTACATGTACAGTATAATCCCTCCACCAACATCAGGGATGCATCTAGAGTTATCCTCTACAGTACATGTACAGTATAACCCCTCCACCAGCATCAGGGATGCATCTAGAGTTATCATTTACAGTACATGTACAGTATAACCCCTCCACCAGCATCAGGGATGCATCTGGAGTTTACGCTGACATGTACAGTATAACCCCTCCACCAGCATCAGGGATGCATCTAGAGTTTACCTTTACATGTACAGTATAACCCCTCCACCATCATCAGGGATGCATCTAGAGTTTACCTTTTCATGTACAGTATAATCCCTCAACCAGCATCAGGGATGCATCTAGACTTTTTCTTAGCAGTACAGTATCCCGCCCCTTCTAATAAGGTTTTTTCATATTACTCAGTATTCAGCTGCAGTCAGAAATCTGACCAGATAAACAGAGATACCAAACATATTTATTTCTGATAACTGGTGCTAAGTATGTTTGTTGTTTAAAAGAAGCTTTAAAATTCTATAAGGTACCAGATCAAAAGTTACATTTCCATGACATAACAACAAACCCTGTCAAATGCAAATTTTGATAAAATTGATTGGTCGTTTATTGGATTGCATGATTAAGATGCAATTAATTAATTGTTATCTGCAATTAATTAATTGTTATCTGCAATTAACTAATGAAACATGCATTCAAAGTTTAATGAAAAATTAACAAACTGGATAACAGAAGAGCTGCATGGCCTATGGTTCAAGTCACATGCAATGTGACATCTGATATTGGCTGAAACAGTACTAAGTATGCGATATCAAGTTTTCACTGAAGACGTCCTCGGCTCTATCTATATTTCTACATCCCTATGAGATGGAGAGGATGGGAGAGGACGGGAGAGGATGGGAGAGGACAGGAAAGGACGGGAGAGGATGGGGGAGGACGGGAGAGGATGGGAGAGGACGGGACAGGACGGGAGTGGGCGGGACAGGACGGGACAGGACGGGAGAGGACGGGAGAGGATAGGAGATGACGGGAAAGGATGGGAAAGGACGGGAGAGGACGGGAGAGGACGGGAGAAGATGGGAGAGGACAAGAGAGGATGGGAGAGGATGGGAGAGGACAGGAGAGGACAGGAGAGGATGGGAGAGGACAGGAAAGGACGGGAGAGGATGGGAGAGGACAGGAGAGGATGGGAAAGGATGGCAGAGGACGGATGGAGACAATGCTGTGAATGGGTGTTATTGATATTGGCTCTGCATTTAAAAGCACCTGTTTAACACAGCGAGACACAACAATATGGCTTTTACCTGTTTCTCATTGCTGTAAGATCAATACCTGTTTCACAGACATGAATGGTTCGGTTCACCCGTGCTTTGTCTACATTGACGACAGATGTCAGGTCTCCCCAGGTACTCCCCAGGTAATAAGTGGCGTCTCAGACAGGTGAGTCACCCACAATAATTCTGTTAGAAGGTGGCGGTGGGGAGGGGGNAGGTGATCAATAAACTAATGGCAAAGTACATATTGGATCTGTTGATGGCAATTACTCACAGAGGGGTTTGTCATAGGTAGATAATATACACACAGGGGTTTGTCAAAGGTAGATAATATACACACAGGGGTTTGTCGAAGATATATAATATACACAAAAGGGTTGGTAAAAGATAAATACTACACATAAGGATCTGGTAGGTAAATTAACAACATACTAGCTATAGATCTACTATAGAGAGGGATGTATCTGTCAAGGGTTAATAATAGACACAGAGGTCTGTCAAGTGTCAATTACCAAACACAGGGGTCTGACAATGGTTAACCTTTCACCACTGAAGACCATAAAGGACTTATCTAGATCAATGCATGGCAGAGTTTACTGCAGTTTCATAGGGGTGAAAGGGTTAACTAAATATTGGTTTTTGATGAAAAGACATGCATCTCTTTTTTCCACAAAGCTTTAACCTTGAAATAAAAGTCAAGTTCATTACACACCTTGTAGGTAGTAGTGCAGATACATTTGAAGTTTCTTCAAGATATTGAACAAAATGAAAGCTCTGTCCTGGACAGACATGTACACCGCTTATTGAAAATTTAGCATTTACATGACCTTTGACCTTAATATGACCAACCAAAGGAACTCATTACTGCACGTTGTCTGTCTGTCAATGATGCAAATATTTATCCAAGTTTCAAAATGTCTTTAAATGTTAAATCATCATTCTTTTTTCAGACAAAAGAAAGCTTTTCCTGAAAATTTAGCTCCTTCACCTCTAACCTTGATAGGACCAATATAGTGACTTAATTTTGGTACAAGGCAAAATCGTCTATGGGTTATAGGTTGATTTAATAAAAGTTTCGTCATTACATATCTATAACGGTGTCAAAATGATCATGAGGGCCCAAACAAAAACTTTTAAACGAAAAAAGAGCTAGAAAAATCTGAAAAAGAATCAGTTTTAAAACGTTCCCACTTTTTATTTAAAGAGGAGCAAATGCATGTGTGACCTATGAGATAAATGCACCCAGAGGTTCAGCAAAACATTCTATCTTATTTCCCGCATTCCTTGAAGGAGCAAGTCTCATAGTATTACACCCATGACAATAACTTTTACCTTAAAATTCCCAAAAGATTCAAAGATCAGAATGACGTTAATTAAATGGAGTTAGCGCTATAGTCTGATCACATTTATCTTCATTAAAATAACATTTCTGGAACATTAAAATTGCTCACACTAATGAACAACTATCATGAAAGATAGAAAGAAAAAATAATCAGAAAATCAAAATCTTTAATTGAGTTTTAACCCTTTCTTCCACTGTAGACCATAATGGACTCATCCATATCAGTGCATGGTAGAGTCTACTAAAGTTACATAGGGATGAAAGGGTAAACACTGTCAAAACGAGGTTTACAGACTATGGAAGCGTGCCGAGTCAACCACAGACCCTTGCTCCGCTGTTATTGACTTGATTCAATATTAGTGATTCATCCCCGAGTCAGATCAATATTAACGAATTATTGGGAACCAAGACATGACTCTGGGAATCTCTGGAGATGTTCTCACTACCACTGTAGGGCCAGACAGCAACAAAGTGTCACAACGTTAGTTATGTAAGTACCTGCATATACTTGTTAACCAAACTCATTAAATCAATTACAGAGGTCGATCCCCCGAGAGTTGTGGGTAAGGGGAGGATTGGCGAGATTTATACAAATTTTAAAGCGTAGATTTTAGACCTAACAGTAAATTTTCATTGCATAACTATCCTTTCTGCACAAAATTTATGAAATGATTTTTTTTTTATCTACAGCATGCATCATCAGTTAAAGATCCCTAAATTAGATGATGAATGTCTTAGTAATTATTTAAGGATGTTTCATATCACATATCAACCATGGAGACTCAATGCTTCACGAATCAACCATGGAGACTCAATGCTTCACAAATCAACCATGGAGACTCAATACTTCACAAATCAAACATGGAGACTCAATGCTTCACATATCAACCATGGAGACTCAATGCTTCTCAAATCAACCATGGGGACTCAATGCTTCATGAATCAACCATGGAGACTCAATGCTTCTCAAATCAACCATGGAGACTCAATGCTTCTCAAATCAACCATGGAGACTCAATGCTTCTCAAATCAACCATGGAGACTCAATGCTTCATGAATCAACCATGGAGACTCAATGCTTCACAAATAAAACATGGAGACTCAATGCTTCACAAATCAAACATGGAGACTCAATGCTTCACATATCAACCATGGAGACTCAATGCTTCACGAATCAACCATGGAGAGACTCGATGCTTCACATATCAACCATGGAGACTCAATGCTTCATGAATCAACCATGGAGACTCAATGCTTCACAAATCAAACAGGGAGACTCAATGCTTCACATATCAAACATGGAGACTCATTGCTTCACGAATCAGCCATGGAGACTCAATGCTTCACAAATCAAACAGGGAGACTCAATGCTTCACAAATCAAACAAGGAGACTCAATGCTTCACAAATCAAACAAGGAGACTCAATGCTTCACATATCAATCATGGAGACTCATTGCTTCACATATCAAATATGGAGACTCAATGCTTCACAAATCAAACATGGAGACACATTGCTTCCCAAATCAAACAGGGAGACTCAATGCTTCACAAATCAAACAGAGAGACTCAATGCTTCACAAATCAAACATGGAGACTCAATGCTTCACATATCAACCATGGAGACTCAATGCTTCACAAATCAAACATGGAGACTCATTGCTTTACAAATCAAACATTGAGACTCAATGCTTCACATATCAACCATGGAGACTCAATGCTTCACAAATCAAACATGGAGACTCATTGCTTCACATATCAACCATGGAGACTCAATGCTTCATGAATCAACCATGGAGACTCAATACTTCACAAATCAAACATGGAGACTCAATGCTTCACAAATCAAACATGGATACTCATTGCTTCACATATCAAACATGGAGACTCAATGCTTCATGAATCAACCATGGAGACTCAATACTTCACAAATCAAACATGGGGACTCAATGCTTCACAAATCAAACATTGATAGTCATTGCTTCACATATCAAACATGGAGACTCAATGTTTCACATATCAAACATGGAGACTCAGTGCTTCACAATTAATGACTGGATTTCTCTTGTCATAGGGATGTTTCACAAAACAGATGAGCTAGGACTAAATGCTTCACATCAAATGAGACAGTAAGTCATAATATGTATGCTTCACATGTCAAATGGGAACTAAATGCTTCACATGTCAAATGGGAACTGAAAGTTCACTTATCAGATGGGAAGTGATAGATTCACAATAAAATTGCGTCGTCAAGGTCAAGGTCCTTTGCAAATGTATATTTGCCACATTACTGATCCGTGAACTACAATCAATGTTTACCTGGAGTTTAAATCGTTCATTTGCCCATCAAACCTAATAATCTGATTCATAAGCATCTATTGATTATTTTTCCAATATTCAATCAATAAAAAACCCATCAGAAACCGTACCAGTAATAACTCCATTTTAAATCTCTCTACATTCCATCGTAAATATCTTACGAGTAATGACTACCCTCGGGGTAAACAACATGTAATGTATCACGAAACAAGGTAATCAAAATCATTACTGGACAGCCTTTTCATAGGAGCTATCAAAATGGCCCGTCATCTTCTACATATATAACTGGGCATTTAACTCTGTGTCTGTCCACAGCTGTTGTGAATGAAATGTCAAGTCTATTTAGTATATAACAATAGCACAAACACACCAAACACCCATACAAATACAAACAACATGCCTGTATTCATATATACTGTAGCTAGCCCTCCATTCACATTTGGCATGCTAGCATTCATACTGATATTGATTTTTCCAAAATATGTGCGAAATGTTGGTTGATGGTGAAAGCTAGATATTATTACAAAAGAAACGAGAAAATTTCTGCAGATTCATTTCAATGGCAAAAACCGTTAGAAAAAGTATCTAAATGCTTGACTGGTTTCTGTACAGAAACGATATGAAACTTGGGAGGAAAAAGACCGGTCTTTTTCGTGGTCTTCTTCACCGGCATACATAATGAGCCTACATTAGGTCAACTCATCATGTCATCTGTACAACAAGTGTTAGTTGTATACCACAATTCAATATCCTCCATCGCTAAACCACGGTCATTTTACAGTCAAAACTAGGAAAAATATCGTCAGAAAGTAGATAGGGACTTACCATTCTTCCTCCTGCGCAGGAACAGCGCTCATTCCCAAAAAATCCCTTTAAAGACTTATGTCGGCATTATGACAAACAGAATACAAAGCCACTCTGCAGATACTGTGTCCAAGGCTCTGATTGGTTGTTGATGAGAGAATGTCTACTGCTGCAGCAGCAAGTGTTCATACATTAAAAATCAATAGGAAAGGAAACTGCTGTTATACGGCAAAACTGATCAATATACCGGCTCTCGGTACGGTCGCTACAAAATATCCTATAAACAGCCTCCAAAACAAATGACAACATCGTCAATAAAAATTAATCATTACTTCTTTCAAAAACAACGCACATAATTTTCATCATAATTATTCCTATATTTGCACACAAGTGGTTAAAAAAATGCCAGAAATTTTATGAAATGTATCAGGTTTTGGAGACCAATGATGTGATCAAGCTATTTTGTCACTATTGGTTTTTGTAGGGATGAATAATACAGACAGAGCGAGGAATTGGTAAGGTCTGCTAGGGTCTACTGGGGTCTCCAGACAATCAATAGTGCCCTGTGTTATTGATTTTTGTTTATTACTCAGTCAGGAATAAATTGACACAGTTTCATCTAGGGACGGAACATTTCTGTACCTACCAGGCAGGGAGGTACAAAATTAGACGCTGTGGAGAAGGTATACCAATTCGAATCAGGGCAGGTAATATTTGCCCTTAACCCTTTCACCCCAAGGTAACTTAGTAGACTCTATCATACATTGATCTGGATGAGTCCATTATGGTCTACAGTGGTGAAAGGGTTAAGTTAAGGCAAATACAACTGAAAACAAGGACAGGTACAACCTCAATCAGGACAAATACAACTCAAAATAGAGCAGGTACAACTCAAAATAGAGCAGGTACAACTCAAAATAGAGCAGGTACAACTCAAAGTATAGAAGGTACAACATATTCTAAGGTGGGCAGATCGAGAAGACACCAATTTAAATTTGGAATTTCAGAAAAAAAACACTATTGGAGGAGGCACTAAAGTAATAGATGGGAGCTCGAGGGATACAAATTTCAACAAGACGTACAAAGTACCAATTCAAACTTGGTAATGCTAGGGTTCAAATTTGAAACAGGTGAGAATCAAGTATCAAGATCTCGATGAAATCCAAAGCAAAACAGTATACATACAAAATACAAAATACACAATTACCAAATATTTCTGACATGCCAGTTGCAAGTATTATGCATTTATATAAAGAGTAAGTGCAATACAGCCAAACATTACAAGAAAAGCTCATAGTATCAAAAATTTAGAATATTCAGAATTTTTTCGATGAAACTTGTTTGGTATAGAGCCGTTTGTCATACATTCCGAGGAGCTAGCACGGCGGGGACAACTGTGGAGAAACAGGACGGAGACGGTTACTGGAATGTCACAATGCCATGAGTCAGCACCGATCGCATCACCAGAAGCAACCCTTGCCAATGTCACATTGATTTTACTCACAGAGTCGGACCGACAATAAGGTGATATCTTTAGTGTAGTCATTGCCAACCATTAACACCGAAACGTAACCATCAAATTCTCTTAATTCGTAAGATTATCAAATTATAACGTACAGCCAATGGCTTGCCCGTTTTAAAATCAATAAGTTAATTGAAGTCATTCATGGACTTTGCACTATTGTTAATACAATCTGTTATCGTTGGTATATATAGTGATAATTCTGGCAATAATCTATTCTGTGATATTCATGGCAATCTTCATTCTGATAATCTGGATTTTGATAATTCTTATTATAATTTCATCATTTACAACGTACAACTAGATCTGCTTTTCGATTGGGTAATAATTTCTTGATTCTGATAACCTGGATTTCGACAATTCTTATTATAATTTTATCATTTACAACGTACAACTCTGTTTTTTGATTGAGTAATAATTCCCATATGTATGTAATGCATGGTTGGTCATTTTTCTTCTATCTCTTTATAATTATTAGCCAGAGGTTTGGTAAAATGGACACTGACAACGTGATTGTACTCATAAATAAAATACACCCCACTGGTAGATTTCCTAGATACTATACAAACTAACCAAGAACTGATTTAGATCAAAAGAGCAAAAAATATTGTACCCCAAATATGGTATACACCTTCACAAATTAACCCTTTCACCACTGCAGACCATAATATTAATGGACTCATCTAGATCAATGCATGGTAGAGTCTACTAAAGTTGCTTAGGGGTGACAGGGTTAAAGCAGTGTGTAAAACAGCAGCAGCAACTTTGTTTAAGGATTCCTGTCCCACTGCAGTCAAAACACTAGAGAGTTCCACTGCAGTTACTTGTACATAGAATAATGTCCCCTTAATTTTGTCTTGGCTATAACTGTTGCTCAACTATAGGGTACTACCGTTGAACCGATAGTTTAGTTGGTAAGAGTAACAGTATAATAATGATCAATTGTACACACAGGGTTAAAAATCCTGGTCTGGCTTAATTGATGTTGCATTTTTACACTCGGAACACTGCTGGTGATTCTATTTAGTTTAATTAATCTTTTTCATTTTTTTGTGGCAGAGACGATATTTGTGATATCTATATTTATGATATTACGGTATATACATATGTTCTGATATAGTAATAGCGATCTTCATATTGTGGTATAGTTAGTTCCTTATTTTGGCCTCTTGGATTGGTTTGGTTATATATATTTTTATCATTGGTCAGTTTTGTAAATTATCCCGTTGTCACCTCTTGGGTTAGCCAATGGTCAAGGGCTTCTTTGTTTTCTTTGTGTGACCGGTGGCTTTTGGCGCGATATTTATCAGAGACTACATGACGTCTTGACGAAGCAGACAAGACAGGACACTGGTAAGAAATTCACTAACTTACACTAATTAATACTTCTAATTCTAAATCATCTGTTTCCATTTATATTGTCAAATTAATAGATACGATCATACTAGTTAATTCTTGATTCGTCATTAGCTGTACGGTATATATATACTGCGTCATTTTACTTGTATTTTATATATACGTGTATCTTTGTCATACAGAAATTACGAGTACATGTAATAACCTCGGATAATTCCGTACGACTTCAAATGGCCCTGTTCCACAAATAGGTACAGTTTTCTATTTTAAACTTATAGTAATGTATTGATGAATGTATTTTATTGTACTCTTTGTATATTTATTAAGTAACCTCCGTACCAATAAATACTGAGCCAAGATAAGATTTACATCATATGTTCAATATTACATGTGTACAAATATCAGTAAATATAGATGTAATATAACTTTTATAATTTATAGAACTATAATCTTACATGTAACATCTCAAGATAACTTCTTGTAAATTCAGTGTGCTACATGTATATGTGCGTTATGAATGAGTTGTAGATCCCATACATATATCTGAAATGTAATTATTATATGATTGCAGGGTTTAATCATTTATGTCTAAGGAATGGGAACTACGCACAATAAATCGTGAAGAACTCTCACAGTGTTTGTTGATGTTTATCTACAAAATTCACCACTGCTACATTTTTATAAACTTTTCACGAGGTATGATTTTCTTTTCGGAAATGACTATTCAAAGCTGTATTCATGTCTGAAAAAAGTCTCCAATGCATTTTGTTTTTTGCAGTGGTACAGGGATCCTTAACGATTATTTATTTCAGTGAGGTGATGTCAGTTGCCGACGGAGTTTTATTCTTCCTTTTATAATAAATGACAATGTAATTATGTCACCCAGAAATAACATCACTCTTTAGAATATCAGCCTTGATTCACTCACCTGGCAATTTTGGAAGTGAAATTCTTCTTTAAGGCTGAAGTCTAAATGGTGTGAACCATTTTATTTGGAGACCAACAACTACAATGC
Source organism: Mizuhopecten yessoensis (assembly GCF_002113885.1). Taxonomy (NCBI): domain Eukaryota; kingdom Metazoa; phylum Mollusca; class Bivalvia; order Pectinida; family Pectinidae; genus Mizuhopecten; species Mizuhopecten yessoensis. The sequence goes on along the minus strand of NW_018403506.1, from coordinate 664,811 downwards.
TTTAATCCCTAGGGTCAGCCCCTTTTTTTATAGAAGTTTTTAATCTTCATGGGCTAAGAATATTGATGAGTCTACCTCAATTTGATTAAAACTTGCCCACTAGTTTAAACAGATTTTGTTGCATTAAATGAGAAAATTTGCCAACTTTTGACTTCCCCTGTCAGCCCTTGGGTGGTTCAACCCCTTTATTAGTATAAATCTGATCCCCGTGGACTCAGGTTGCTACTGCCACAATTTGGTTGAAATCTGCTCGGTAGTTCGGGAGGAGTTGTCATTTAATGTAAACGTTGTCGACGACAGACAGATGAAACAGCACAATATCGTAGACGATGTACCACATACATTGTCCCCTACTCAAGGTCACATGGTGCACAAATGTGGAATAGAGTTTTTCTATTTAAATTATGCATATCCCTTATGGGACATTCAAAACTCAGTGGCAAGACAGATCAAGCTTGCCATGCGAGTGGTGCATGATTTTTTTAAATATGAGGTATACCTGTAGTATAATGTACCATTTCCTACTCTTTCTTGGAATCATTTAAGGTAAACCCATTGATCATCAGACCATCACTAAGAATTGGGGGTCCATACCTTGGTAAAGCCTGGGTTCTGACCCCAAATTACATACATTCGGGTGAAATGTCCAAATCTGCCGTACCTGCATTTATATGACAGACTCTAGTCATATCACATGGATGTTCCACAGGGGACACATGTTTCTCCGACCTCTACAGATACAAGATACACATGTTCCATATATAACATCAAAGTTTTTGACTGGTGATTTGGACCAATTCATTGAATTAAGTTGAATCTGCTAGACTCCTTCAACAAAAAAGGTTACTATTTCTTTCCCTACCCCAATCATGTTTTTAATTTCACTTATTATAATTAACTTTATTTCATTTTTTCAATTCATTCCCTATTTAAGATATGATTGATTACATGATCCTTATAGTTTTGCAATTGACTGTTATGTTAATATGTATTTGGGATCATGAAGAATATTATTTATAGAATAGAATATAAATTGTATCGGAAACTGTAAGTAATAACTTACTAGATCTTACAAGTAATTATAAATAATCTCCTATCACTAGAAATAAAAATCTTTGAGTGAACCATACCCCTACAATACCAGTCCTGTTATACTGATTTTCAAACTTTGGTATATGTACTAAGGGAAGTAACTCCTTCAGCCTCAATCACAACAGCAACTAAACGTCCTGTGTAAGTCAACCACAGACTGCTGATGTTACAGGCATTTCGTATGTATATATACACATCATTTACAATAAGATATTAAGCAAATGAAGTGAATGGCTGTCAATTCATCCATCCATGACGACACATTTGAACTCTTCTGATTCAGAGGTTGGAATATTCCATTATGAAATTTCAGGGGTGAATGAGTTAATTGAACAAAAAGTATGTTTTGTATATTTTGTTATGGTATTATCGTTTTTAGTAATCATGATTTGGAGGTGTTTCTTTTCACAGAAATCCAAACATAGGAAATAATTTATGGACAGATAGAATTTTAAATGGTGAATTCTCTCTCTCTCTGTAGCTCAGAAAGCCAATAGGTAAATGAAGGATCGGATAGCTATGTCAGATAATCCAAAGTTGGGGGTATGGGAGGGTTGGGTGAATGAAGGATCAGATAGGCAAGATAGCCCAAAAATGTATCAGTTTAAAGTAGTGTGTGGGGTGATTGAAGGCTCAAGTAGGTGAGATAGCCCAAAGTAGGTGGTGGGTAAATGAAAGATCAGGTAGGTAATTATACAAAATGGCCCAATGTTTGGGGTGAGGGTGAAGGAATGAAGGATCAGGAAGGTCAGATAGCCCAAAATGGGAGTGGGCTATATGAAAGATGAGGTAGGTCAGAAAGCCTAAACTGGGGGTTAGGTAAATGAAGCATCAGTTAGGTCAGATAGCCCAAATTTGAAGGGGGGTATATGAAAGATGATATAGGTCAGAGAACCCAAAGTTGAGGGCAGGATAAATGTTATATCATGTAAACCTAAATAAGTTTGCCTAAAGTAGGATGTGGGATAATTGAAGGATCAAGAAGGTCAGATGGCCCAAAACAATTTTGGGGGGGTGGGGTGTAATTGAAGGAACAGGTATATTTAAGTCAGATGGCCCTAATTTTGGAGGTAAATCAAGTGGTATGTAAGGCAGATAGCCCAAATTTGTGAGAGTGAAAAAGGGTTGTGTACATTGTAAGTGACAATGGGCAGGCAACAACATCAGGTACCTCGGGTCAAGGAAAGCATAAAGAAACACTGGCTTGTTATACACGGACCAAACCAGGACAGTGTGATAAAATAGTCATGAATTTGTACAAAAATCCATTTTATATTTTGCCCGATCTTTCACAGATATTGTGTAAAATTTAATGCTTTCCAGAGCAATAAGTGGTTCAATACAGAGACTTACCCTGTAAAACCAATAACTCCGAACATTTTTATACATGTACAGCAGCGATAATCTATAATAAAGAGCAAAGTGTTTAAATAGACCCTACAGGGAACATCTCCATGGCCGTTCACTGTGTATAGCATTCTCAACGGTTACAGGAAATTGGACCACAACTTCCAGGAATACACAACCTATTATCGCACGCTGTGATACTTACGATAACAGCTGGTTGCCGAGTTATGTTACAGAACGCATAGCCCTGAATATGACATCAATTCTTCATACGAAAATAGATATTCAATTTGATATCTCAGATCACACAGAAATGTCCGTTTCTGTTGCGAATCAGCATTGTAATGTTCTAAATAAAAGATATACATCCAGATTCGAAATCGTATATATTGATCATTTTTTGGAATTTATTCTTGTTTTTTCCCCCTACATTTAACTCATTCACCCTTAAAAACACATTTGAACTCTTCCAATTCAAAGGTTGGAATAGTTCATTATAAAATTTCAGGGGTGAATGAGTTAAAAACAAAATTGTCATTAACAATGAGTGAATATTTCTAGAAAGAGAATGGATAAGCCCACAATTCCCATTTAAAAATCATTCTATTCATGTGAAATAGTTTTAAGGCAAAACCAAATCTATTTCATGTTTCGAGATGGAGGCATATTATGAAGAACAATTATCGCGTACAGAATCTCAATCGCTGTCATTCATTGCGGCAAGTTATCGTGGCTGTGATTCAAGTTGACATTTAATCCGGATTATTATTTTCTTTGTAACATTTGTATCAATGTATAAAAGCTGTGGATATTTCTTTGATAAAATCATTAAACTGTCAAGTCCTGTATCAATCTTTTATTTTGTGATTATTATATATGGTACTAGTGAAAGCAAGTGATCTGGGGAATTCAGAGATAGAAATAGGCTTACAGGCAACAAGGCTAAAAATAAGACATTTTTTTCGTTTTATGGGAAAAATTAAAGGTTTGCATTACACAAAGATTCTGCCAAAAAGCTGAAATTTGCAAAACGGATGAACATTTTCTTCTCTTGTGATTTTGATTTGTGCAACGACGGACGTTTACCACAGAGTGACAGTATTTTCCATTGAGCTATTCTAGCCGTTTTCCAAAATCAAATAGTAATTTTCAACTCCTTAAACATTAATTTTTCTTCCTTTATTCCTGTCCTGAGATTATATTCGCAGATATCACTTTTGGTATGGACCAATCAGAATGGTAGTTTGTATTTACTATAATTAAAGCCACAGATATTCTGGTCAGAAGCAGATGAATAAATAATAATAACTTGAGGTTCTTATATACCGCTTTATCACAACCTAGTTCATAGGTCATCTTAATTTAGCGGTTCACCAAATATTATCGGTGGTTATAGGGCTTTTGCAACCAGCCGATATCGTTCTCAACTCCCTGGGGAGCATACAGCCGGTGCTGCCATTTTGGCACTCACAGCTAGCATTTAACAATTCTAGCACTGCCCAACCACTTACTCATTTACAGCTGAGTTGACTGGAACAAGCAGAGTAAAGTATCTTGCTTAAAGATACAACACAGTGCCGTGCCGTGACTCGAACCCGCAACCCTTTGGTCACGAGCCCGGCGTCCTACAACTAAACTACCGTGCCTCATGAAGAGAAGATGGAATAATGGTTCTATTGGTACATCCTCACTACACACACTAAGAAGTTTGTTTAATTAACTATACACAATTGATAATATTTTTGTGGGCCAATTTTATTAGAAAATAGTATTACCCATTCAAAATGGAAAGCAGCCTCGTTGTCAAGCATATGATGTCATTAGAAAATGGTACAAAAGACTACGCTATTAAATTTTCATATTTGTCAACTTTTTCAAATTTCCATAGGAGGAGGAGGNAAATAAAATGTGTGTATTTTGAAGGACATATTTTGAGCTGTTCTTTCAGATGAAATCAGCAGATCTTAGAAAATAGGAATTAAAGTTTAGCAAATTCACTGGTTAAAAATGCTCAATTTTAGGGTTCAAAATTGGGAGTCTCCCTCCAAAAGAGGATAAGTTGGCAAGCTATAACAGTTTAAAAAATATGAGAAATTGATAATTTCATGGTTTACCACATATATTTCACTCGTATGTCAAAATTTTGTGATATTTTCACTCCAATTGCCACTCTGAAAAATACTAGTATACTGAAAAATATATTCAAGTTCCCTCTTTTTATTTGGCTAGATCATGTCAATCACACAAAGCCGATGATTATCGACAGATTTGGAGAATTAATCTTACATAGTTGCACATTGTCACTCAGAATCTGGGAACTTGATCCACCTCCTAAACGATCTCCTCTACCAGACAATGTCGGCCATCAGGCTCTATCAGTGTTCCCTGATGGCCGAGTCAAAACCCATCAAGTCAATCCCCGTCTCAGAAGGGTGGTCAGCTTATCCGACTGACCATTCAGCCAGATAAATAGTGCTGACCAAAGATTATTAAGATGTTCATAGCAGATGTCAGAACTTATTTTGCCTCTCCAACGAAATGACAAGATCAAATTTGAATGACTTTCATTTACCATATGATAGAGCAGTTATCCTTCCAGTCTTTCTAAGTATAAGCAGGACAGTTTATAAGTCAAAAGACTATTTTTCATAAAGAAAAAATGAATTTTATATATAACTCACAAAAGTTTTGAATGAGCATAATCTTAAATTGCAGATCGAGTATTCAATACTACCCTTTGTCATTAAGCTAACTGGTCCTGTTGAAAAAAGCTTGGTTAGCATACATATCATTTAACTAGAACGATTCAACATCTAAAAACATGAAGACTAAATTTTAAGCTTACAAAATTGTAATGTTTATTACATTTCCATAATCCTTCAATAACATTTATATCCAGTTTATGTATTTGAAAACCTTTCTAGGTTTCCATGTTAAGATGTGGTAATACTTTTTAACAAGATTTCCCTATTTAAGGATACTGGTTCCACTGAAGGCAAAACACTAAGGAGTTCCTCTGTAGATTTTTTGGACATACAGTAACCTCCCCTTAATTTTATTTTTGATATTACTGTAGCACAACTGGGCCTGGGTTTTTATTGTTGATCAGGAAGCGGAGTTGGTGCGAGCGACAGTTTTATGGCGGCGGTCCGGGGTTCGAGTCCATGTCTGGCCCGTCACATTTTCACACTCACAACACTTATTGATGTATTTTTTGGTTCATATTTTATCTTTACAATTTTTTTCATAAAATTTCAATGAGGTATGGTTTTCTTTGAAGAAATGATTTATCAAAGCTTTTGTCATTGGGAAAACAAAATTCCGAACGAAAGTCACAGATTTTGGCAGTGGTATATATAGAGAGAGATTTCCATTATAGTATATTTTTCAAAAAATCAATTTGGCGATATTTTCCCAATGTCATGTTTTGTAATTGGTGACTATCAGCGATGTAAATTAAGTCAAGCACGAAACCCCTCTGTAATGGATGCAGGCAATCCTCCACACATTCCGTCTGATTAGATGTCAGGAATGGGGAGAATTTGAGAATTTGATGCTAAATTATTAGACATTAAATAATCATCACCCCCTCCCCCCTTCTCCCATCCCCCATTCACCCCCGAATAAACCCATTTCAATAATAATGTCTCTAAATTTTCAATAAAATATGATGATAAAATTATCAAAGCCAGTCATGGTGCTTTTCTCAAAATGCATTAACACCGTGTTTTAATGCCAGTTGTCATGTTTAAATTCGCCATTTTTCTCATTACCAACCCTATCGTCATTTTTCAACTTTTTTTTTTTAACATTTGCTTTATAATGAATTTCTTGATTTATGATCAAATCCTTTATAATGCCAAACATTCACCGGTCAAATGGTGGGAGTATAACAAAGTTTTATTGAAATTAGAAGAAAAAAAGCTTCAATTCCAATGCAATGATAATTGTTACCATTAAAACTGGGCATAGATTATTATACCCAAATCTGGCCAGCGTGCCTTCCCAAAATAGCCTGGGGGGAAAAAGCCTGGATTCCAATGTAATGCTTCTAATCCTTGTTACCATGGCAACATTTGCATCAGCGAACAACGACAGATTCGCCTCTAGCCCAACATGTGCTTCGAATTCATGGCCATGGTGACACCAGACCTAAACCAATTTGTTTGAAAGATGATGGTCGCGAAATCCTGTACATTTACCACAAAGTTTATACATATATATGAATACACAGATTAGATATCTGGACAAAGATATTAGAATTTAAGTTAGATATCTAAAAATAAGTACAAATCTAATTAAACTTTAAAATCAATCACGTATCTCAATACAAAATGGTTTCTGGTCATAGAATAGAAATAAAATTAAAACTGGAAACTTAAACATGTTTACCTAAGAAAAGAACCGGATACAATGTACCCTGTAAATAGACTTCACAAACTGGATATCTGGGCATATGTTACACAAACTGGATATCTGGGCATAAATGTTACACAAACTAGATATCTAGACAGACACCAGACACAAACTGGATATCTGGACATATATGTTACAAACTGGATATCTGGACAGATATGCAACACAAACTGGATATCTGGACAGATATGTAACACAAATTGGATATCTGGACATATATGTAACACGAACTGGATATCTGGACATATAGGTGACACAAACTGGATATCTGGATAAATATGTAACACAAACTGGATATCTGGACATATAGGTGACACTAACTGGATATCTGGATAAATATGTAACACAAACTGGATATCTGGATAAATATGTAACACAAACTGGATATCTGGACAGATATGTAACACAGATTGGATATCTGGACATATATGTAACACGAACTGGATATCTGGACATATAGGTGACACAAACTGGATATCTGGACAGATATGTAACACAAACTGGATATCTGGACATATAGGTAACACGAACTGGATATCTGGACATAAAGGTGACACAAACTGGATATCTGGACATATAGGTGACACAAACTTGATATCTGGACATATAGGGAACACAAACTGGATATCTGGACAGATATGTAACACAAACTGGATATCTGGACAGATATGTAACACAAACTGGATATCTGGACAGATATGTGACACAAACTGGATATCTGGACATATAGCGAACACAAACTGGATATCTGGATAAATATGTAACACAAACTGGATATCTGGACAGATATGTTACACAAACTGGATATCTGGACAGATATGAAACACAAACTGGATATCTGGACAGATATGTTACACAAACTGGATATCTGGACAGATATGTGTCACAAACTGGATATCTGGACATATAGCGAACACAAACTGGATATCTGGATAAATACGTAACACAAACTGGATATCTGGACAGATATGTGACACAAACTGGATATCTGGACATATATGTAACACAAACTGGATATCTGGACATATAGGGAACACAAACTGGATATCTGGACATATAGGGAACACGAACTGGATATCTGGACATATAGGTAACACAAACTGGATATCTGGTCAGATATGTAACACAAGCTGGATATCTGGACATATATGTAACACGAACTGGATATCTGGATAGATATGTTACACAAACTGGATATCCGGACATATAGGTGACACAAACTGGATATCCGGACATATAGGTGACACAAACTGGATATCTGGGCAGATATGTAACACAAACTGGATATCTGGACAGAAGAACTGGATACAGACTCATAGGGCACAACTTTAAAAATATGAAAGCACACCAGACACAACCTAGTTATCAACATTCTAACAAGGTACAGTTTAAATTTTTTATTATTTATATACATATACATGGCCACAAACCAGACACACACTTGATACACACTGGATTCATTGCACTATACAGACTACAAGTAAAGACATCAGGAGATAAGACCGTCAAGGTACAAACTGGAACAGCTAAAAAGACAAAAACATGTCTGGAGATTTTCTTTTTAAAACTTGCATTAAGCGTAAATTGTTTATTTACTGGTTTTTCCATTTAAAAAATTTCACATATTTTTTTCCGTTTCTAATTTAGGCGAAAACCAAGTTTGTAAATAGAACCAAAGTAGTTTAATTAATGTAAAACGGTTTGTTTTTTATTGTTGTATTCGGTTAGAAATAGCCTCATCAATTCCACATTGAGGCGGTGGTTTTCTGTCCTGCTATAGTGGACTTAAATTTGTATTAACATGCAGTTGTCCAGACATTTTCTCCAGTCCCTGTTAGAAAAGACTGGATCCGTGCATTTAACCACACAGACGTTCTTGTGTAGACCCTTCAAATCAGTCATTAACAAACCAAATCTATCATAACCTTTGTAAAATGTATTTTACATGTTGTTTTCAAAAGTGGAACTCTTCAGTAAGGAAGTTTCATTTGATAGCAGTCTAGCACACATCTTTAAACTAGTGTAGATTTATAATAAGCCTGGTGGCAACACATTGAATAGTACAGTCTAAACCGAGCTGTTCAATCAAAGCATAGTCAACTTGACAAGCTTAAACATGTATTCCATCAATTCATTTAAATAAAAAAAAACTTTGAGACAAAAATTTCATGTTCAAGTATAAAAAATATCGACAAAAGAACATAATGAAATTGAAAAAATATTAATTTTTTTAAACATTTCTCAAAAAAACAATGAGTATGAAATTTTTCGTTCCTGACTTGTTAAGCTAACCAGATGTTGAAAAACTTGTACGATTTACAGACAATCATGGGTACCTTATACTAAGATTTTTTCATCACCCTGAGGCACTTCTATGAGGTATTAAAAATTGATACAAATTCTCAGGAAATGGAACTCCGAACAAAGTAGCATTCATGGAACATATCAGGTAGTAATTACAGAACAAATTAAATATTGATACACCTGCATGCAACAGCAAATATCTATTCTTGCTTTCATTTTTTTTTTCTCAACAAGATTTCAATTTGACTCTGGTGAACAAAGAGAATTAATCTGCAACCTGAGGGAATTTACTTTTTCATCAGTCTGCATGATGAGGAGGCAGACATGCCAGTCTAACTCTTGGAAACATACTCTTAACTCATTCACCCCTGAAATTTCATAATGGACTATTCCAACCTTTGAATTGGAAGAGTTCAAATGTGTCTAATTAGGGGTGAATGAGTTAAATAGCAATGATCATGCTGATTTTCTTTAAATAGCTATAGTCAAATATTGGTTTCAAGTTTCCGAATTTCTCCATCAACAGATTTTAAGCCTCAGAGGTTTAGCTTATGTGTAAATTATAATGATTACCCTATACCAAAGTGTAGCAAAATTTGAAACCTGTGTTGCTTCAATTAAGGATCCTTGTACCACTGTCAAAAACTGTAACTAAATGTTGGAAACTGTTTTTCAGGCATGACTATTATGAGCTTTGATAAATCATTTCTGAAAAGAAAACCATACCATAGCAGGACTTTTACCAAAAATAATAAAGATGATCAAATAAACAAAATATAATCAACATCAGTGTTCTGTGTGTAAAATCATCAGCATGGCTAGACCTGGATTCGAACCCTGGTCTTCAGATTGTTATACTGCCACTCAAACCAAATGAGCAACCTGGTCAACGAAAGTGTTTCAGCCCAATTTTGCTACAGTCGTACCAAAATGGTGGGACAGGGATTCTTAATCTCTTAATCTCCTTTTATATTGACTCTGTAGCATATTCCCCCTGGGCAATTTAAACATTTGACTCACACAGGCCTGACAGTTGCATTTCATGGTAATCGTGATCAGAGCATAAAAGAATATCCATCAACTAAAATATTGATTTATTTTTTATGTACAATTTGTCATTCTTGTACTAATATGACAAAATATGAGATAAAACGGAACCTCCTCAGAAAGACCACTTCAATGAGACCATGCACCTCTTCAATAAGACCACTTCACAGAAACCTATTTAAAGATATAAATTTCTTTCATTTCCGTGTTTATATAACATAAATGACCAAAATAAACGAGAGTAAGAAATTTCAGTCACACACCCCATTTCATGTGCGTGAAGTCACAATGAGACAATTATATCATGTCACGAAATCGGGACTATTCCGATGCCGTGATACAGAATTCGAAACTGCAATGCTTTTTTTGTGGTTTAGAGCTAATTTTGGTGATTGGAATGATAGAAAAATACTTTTTCACGCCCAGGGGTGTAGGATAGGGTTATTCGACACTCAGGATTTTCAAATTGTCTCAGGTTTCATCCAATATGTAAACTGTTAGGTTTACACTCCTACACTCCTATGCGTGAAAGAGTCTTATATCTAAGAGAAACCACCCTTCTTGTAAAACCACTCCACTAAAATATGTTTTGAGAGACCTAGACTGCTTCAATGAGAGATCAACTCTTTGATAAGACCACTCTATATAGCTACTAACACCTGCTTTGAAAGACCACTTCATGGACAGACCAACTCTCCAGTAAGAAAACTACTGAAAATCTAGTCATAGATTTAACCTCCAGTAGACTAGCTGCAGTAACAGATCAAATTCCAATTAAAAATAGAAATTATCTCAGGAATAAATGTGTGTGGTCTTTCCCCCCCACCACCACCACCACACCCACACACCCACACACCCACACCCACACCCACCCACACACCCACACACCCACACACCCACATCCAATCAAATTGATTAATTGTTGAGTACAGGAGCCTTATAGCAAGTAGTCAAAACCATTCCTATATACACAAATATAGAACACAGTGGTTTCAAACACTGTCAGACACAGCCCTGAATCTCGGCCATTTTAAAAACACTGTCAAAAACAGAACTGAACCTCATAGCTAGCTAGCTGATCTTGACCAAGCAGAGTTGGTCAGAACGCTCACAATCAAGGGGATTAGGAAAATTGTGCTCACAAATTCTCACTGTTTATTATATAATTTACCAACAAAATAAAGTGAGTTTTATATTATTTGGAACCTATCAAATAATTTGTATGGGTGGTAACAAATTTGATCAAAAGGAATAATATTTAGGCGAGAACTACATACATCAAACAGGTAAATCTAAATCATGAAATAAAGTTCATTAATTTTTTGTTAACTAATTTACCCCTGAAGACACAATTGAACCCTTCCAGTTCATTATGAAATTTCAGGGGTGAATGAATTAAGGGAGCAACTCTTACAGAAATCACAGGTATGGTATGTACAGTAACAATTAAATAACCTAAAATATGTTCACACTTTCAGAAGGCTTTCTTCAAGTGAAGAAATTTGGAACAACTGTTGCTTTTTCTTAGTTCCCAGTTTGTAACCTTGATAGTCATGCATATTTATCTCTTCTAAGTAGTGCCACTCAATAATGTACACATTTTAAATTTAATCATAATTAATGTCCAATTAACCAGTACATTTACTTCTCTTATCTATTGAAATGTATTCAATTAACTCATTCACCCCTGCAATTTCATAATGAACAATTCCAACCTTTGAATTGGAAGGGTTCAAATGTGTCCTCAGGGGTGAATAAGTTATGGGGTTTTGATGCACATCCCCTTCTGTTTCAACAGTAATTTAAACCAATTTGGATTTCAAACTTTTTGGCCTCTCGGTCACCAGCGATAAGTCCTCGAAGGACCAAACAGCTATATGGTGCCGCGTTATTTATTTTTGACATATTGTTTAAAACATTTACAGGTCCAATCACTTGAGTGTTTAATGTCCTACGTTCGTCTGATCAACTGCACCTAATGACCTCTGACCTCTATACCCAATCAAAAGTCAAGTACCTTCGTTTATTGGAACACTTGCATTCTGTGCATGAAGTTTCTTTTCTCAAAGACAATACATGCAAAATTCTTGCTAAAACTTACCAAAATCATAAAGCAGGCACAAATTAATAAACTTTACAGATTTTTTTTTAATTTTTCCTCAAAAATTTCAGAAACAGGTTTCTTGACTCAAACAGCACCTATCTGATCATCTTATATAATGAACACCACTTTGATTTAATTGCCTAGCCTATTCAATTTTTCTTTATGAGTTCAAGAAAAGAAACAGATTTCAAAATAAGACAATTAGTTCTAATCTGGTTTTCATATCACAACTTAGATTTCATTTGCTTGGCCTTTTTTTTTTGTTTTTTTGTTTTGTAATTATATGTTTCAGGTTTTAAAACTGATGTTATCAAGATAGCTTATGATGAATCATATAGCTACATGTACCTCTTTTGCGTAAATTCAGCTACCGATATTTATTACTTTAAATACCAAATGTTTAAATTAAAATCATGACAATGTCTTTTAAGATATAAAAATCACTGCTTTTAGCCAGATGATGAAGCGTTATAATTAACACCACTAAGAGACATTAGTTTACCTTTTTTTCCATGTTAGGTTCGTCCGAAGTCCGACGACGGTGTCGTATTTGTGAGGGACGGGCAAAATGCAGGTGGTGATTGTCTAAATAAGAGTGGTGTGGGTCTCGGAACTCCACGTGAGCCGATAGTCGGCGTGAATGGTTCTCCAAAACGAATTGTGTTGATGCTCTCGTAAAGATGTTGGCCATACCTCACAAAACATTTCAAATGGTAGGAGCGAAAAGCATAGGTACACACCCCGTCAAATCAATAGCACAGATATTGTGATGCACGTAAAATTAATGCCTGCTCCTCACCGCAACTGGTTTGTTTAATCCTCGTTTAACCCGTGAATGTAAACAATGACCATTCCCAGTAGTGGCATGTGACACACTTTAGTTCTCCGAGACTGTCGAATGTGACATTAGTATATACACACACACATACACACGTATCCAGAACATTGGATGGAATAGGCTCCAATTTCGAACAGCTTCGTTTCTGGAAACTCCCAAGTAAAAATATCACAGCTGTTCAATCAACACAAAATACAATATCTCCATTCAGCAAAGTTGTATAATCTGTCTTCAATTTTATTTTTGAACATCTTTTTAAAACACAGGTGAAAAAACATTACCAGCCAAGTATTGGTAGAATTGTCTGCTTGTTTGCAGATAAAAATAACCCACAGACAGCTTAAATCCTTGCAAACGTGTTATTTCCAACAGATCAAACATTCCCAATTTCAGGGGGAAAAAAGTGACGATCAGAGTGTCAAAAAAGAGCATATAAAGCGATTATAAATAGCTATCGTATTCAATCTCAGTTCTTCAACCAGCTGCCACCTTTTCTATCAGAGAGAGAGAGAAAAAAACATTCTAAACAAAACCACTGGGATATAATCTCCTAGTAACACAGCCCTAAATGGATTTTTTTTTTTTAGCGATGCTCCAATCAAGCACCTAATTACCTTGTGAACAAGGTACGTAGAGGACAGAGAAAACCTATGTTGTCCTGTCTCACTAATCACACTTGCCGATCGATGACTCGCACAGGTTGAGGCAGTGACTGACGGACAGCCACCAAGCTCTCCCCAGGCTGACGCTGGGGGGGGGGGGGGGGGGGGGGGGGAGGGAGGAGGACGGAGGGGGAAAATCAATGTCACTGCCACCGCCATACATGTTTATTATTTTGTTGTATATTAACGACCTATTATCACAAAAGAAAGGCATTATCTTGGGACTAACTGTGACGGGTGACCTCCAGACATGGACTCACCTCCATTTTTCCCCAGATATGGCAGGGCATACATAGCTACATTATAGCAGCCCTTAATAACATGTTCTGCTATATATACAAGTGCCAAACAGAATATTTGTATTGAAAATTTTCCAATTTCCACATGATACTATCAGGGTTAAAATTCTCAATTTACTGGCAATTTTCTTTCATTAAATGCAAAACAAAATTGTTCACTTGTTTAAAAAATCCTATTCTTTTATGAAGAGAAAAAAAACCTCCATATTTGAAATAAATGCCAGTGGGTGTTACTATATAAATTCCTATAGCCAGTCGACATCAAAAGCCAAAAGATTTTATGTCTGGGCGAGTGAAAACTTATAATATTTACTATGAAAATATTATGAAATCAGGCTGGCAAAATATGCCTCTGGGCTTTATATATCTAGTACATTAAATTGTACACATCTGAAATGGATTATCGTCTAAATCGAAATGTAAATTTTTGATGCTAAATATCTTTTGAATGAAAAAGTGACATGTTTGTACAAGATATATTTGCATACCAAATCTATTCACTCAAAGTCACATGATATAGGATGATGTGCCCAAAAACCAGCTGTTTCAAAGAATAAGGTCAAGGTCAAAGCATAGGCAATTAGTTACTTTTTGTACTTGACACTCTGCCATCCCAAGATGTACTTGCACACCAAATCTGGTGACTCAAGGTAAAATAGTCAAGAAGATATAGATATGTCCCAGACAAATTTGTTTAAGGGATAAGGTCAAAGGTCAAACCATGGGTCACAGTGACCTATTTTTTGTCCTTTACCTTCCACATTTCCAACATTTTTTTGCATGCCATATCTAGTTACTTGAAGTGAAATAATATAGAAGATTTATCCCCCAAACAAGCCTTTTTCAAGGGATAAGGTCAATGGTCAAAGCATATAGGCCACACATGATTATCATATCTATTATGACAATTAAGGAGCTGTTATTATGTGTTATATGGACCCAGAAAGTTATACAGATGACCTAGACTTTGTCTTGGTCAATATCTCTTTCTTTGGTTCATATAACCACATATATATCCACCTCAACAAAATTCCAAAACTGATAAATTTAACCACATGTGCATATCAAAAGTTCAATCTGAGGATATTAATGAGGGAAATTTTGATCAAATTTCAGGGGAAATTGGGTAAAATAGGTGTAAATTTTAATATAAAAATCTCAAGAGAAAAAAAATTACCCAAATAAACAGCCATATAATGGCCTCAATTAATTCCAAAATTGTGAATAATTTGGTTTGTACGTGTTTTACGTCCTATTAACAGCTAATGTCATTTAAAGACGTGCCAGGTTTTGGTGGTGGAGGAAAGCCGGAGTTCCCAGAGGAAAAAAACACAAACCTACAGCCAGTACCTGTTGACTGCTCCATGTAGGTCTCGAACCCCGACCCTGAGTGGTAAAGGGCCAGTGGTAGCAGAATGTCAGACACCTTAACCACTTGGCGAACGCGGCCCCTAAATGGTGGATATCTGTACGGGTATAACTCAATAAAAAGGTGATTTGTTCTATTATGCCCAATAGGTCAATCTGGTCTGCCTCTTCAATGCTCAAGAATCATCTTGATTCGAGAGAAAACCAATAACACTGTCTTCACATTGCTTTGGACTTTGCACATATTGCACATCCCAAATTTAGAATTAGAATATTCAATACCGTTTTATCTGCGACAGAAATTCTCTGCAGTACTGCAGAGGCAGTCTGTGCCATGTCAGTTCCGACAATGTTGGAATACCTTTAAAGTATTAGTAATGAATATTTTCCATTTGTTTCCATGGCAACAGCTTGGCGATCACAGTTCATTGGGTATTTGTTCAGTATCGTTATGGAAGACACGTCCCTTCCTTGACTGTTTGTCCTATCGTATAATCAAAGCGCATTGGAAACAGAAGATTTTGAATTTTAAACTATTGATGATGGCATTGATAGAAAAAAAAAAAAGCTGATCAAAAGAATTTTACTTTCAATTATGACATGGAAAAATTCATAAAGATAACATTTTGGGCCTTGAACTTGAGTTTCTAAATATAGTTCACAGAGATTTCTAAACATTGTTCTAAACACAGAGGTCAACATATTGACCTTAAATTTAGGATAAAGGAAAAAATAGAAACAGGATGTAACTTGTAGTAGCTAGGGGTTCCCTGGATTCCTATGACCGTGCTGACAGGTTTTTCTAGGAAACAGTACAGACAAAAGATTACGGTGAGATGGTGACCCCATTTTAGTACATGACGCACCCCTTCACCTCAATGTTTTAAGCGTACAAAGTACAACTTCTCTGTACATGAATCAGTGGATGAGACATGCTCTGAAAACGTGTAGTTTGGTTCTTGAGATGAAGGTTAAAAGTCAAATAGAGGTTGCAGTGTTACATGTTTTTGGTATGCAACACAGTGTTGGAATCAAAATGTTATGCCCATACATGAAACAATGGCCGAGAAATGCTTAAGAAACGTTGACAGAAGGAGGACACAGAGACAAAACCAACACAACTACAGATTTGCTCTTGTGAACAAAAACATAAATGTTTCAATATTTGACGCGGGAGGTCACAGTACACTAACAGTTCAATTAAAAGTTTCAACTTAAAAGCTTGCAGTTATTTGACCACTGACCTTGAGGTCAAGGTCACAGTGATCTTATGACAGTGTACTGTACATTGTCTAGTGGGCAATGGAGGTAAACTGCAAGTTTCTTCGCAATAACTTTAACAGTTTAAAAGTTATGGCCAGAAAAGTGTTCCTGAAAGGTACTCAATTAGATAACCTTTGACCTTTGAGGTCAAGGTCACAGTGACCTTCTGACAGTGCACTGCACATTATCTGTTGGTGATGCAGATCTACTGCAAGATTCATCAAAATATCTTCAACAATTTAAAAGTTACAACCCAGACCAGATGTTACTCAAAAGTGTGCACTTACTTGGCCTTTGACCTCGAGATACAGGTCACAGTGACATATTAACAAATGCAGGGCACATTGGCTTCTTGAGAAGATAACAAAGAAATATTGAAGCAATACCAAGCAAAACCATGACGACGATAAACCAGGAATTGTGAAGAAAAATCATCTAACAGAATGTTTTTAAAAGAAGGAGAAAACAGGAGAAAATATGTTTATACATGTAGGAAATATACCAAAAGAAATTTGAAGAACATAAATAATCAATTTCAAAGCAAAAAATCGAGCCTGAAAACTAAGAACTATACGCTACACCAGAATTTCTTCCTACAAAGTGACAGATATAGCCTGGTGTCAATAATTCACTATGTAGCCACTGTGGCCATAATCATGTTCCCTCGACTATCACATACTTCTCGATGGGGTATTGAACGCCTCCACGCTTTCAGCCAGACACAAAATCTGCTACAAATCAAATCATTTTTGTAGTGTCATATGTGGCCAATGTCATATATCTTTCACAATAAGATTTGGTGATGCAATTTTTTGCTGACAAGAAATAATTTCAGTTTTCCTTATTATTTGACCTTGCCTGGTAAATTCCAGTCTCTGATATTGATTGTCATAACAGTTATCCAGGTAAATGACTTAATTCAACTTTTTAGGATTACTAAGCCTTTTTTTGATCAGCAGACCTGTTTCTAAATATTGAGCTTCAATTTTAGGCACATTATGTTTTTTGTACTTCAATATTTGATTAATCTCTAAGCAAATGTTTTTCTTCAATTATTGGGGACTTACAGATGATAATTAACAACAAGACATTGCAAATTAAATGATACAAATCCTATTGCTGGTCACTAAATATACAGTAAATTCTTTAAATAGTAACAGTGATCCTGACCTTGGCACTCTCAACATATTCAATGTAAGTTTTTTCTCTTACTTATCCATAATGTATAAGTTTGATCGAAACCCTTTCAGAAATCATGTCGTTAAAGCGATGACAAATATTTTCTATAAATAGAAACTGTGACCTTGACCTTAGCACCTTAAACAACAATATTTTCAAAGGTATTCTCATACTTAACCAAAACTTGAAGAATGATAAGGATCCATTCAGAAATGAAGTTGTTAGTTTGACAAAAATATATGTACATACGAACAATCAAACAAACAAATAGAATGCTACACAATTAATTATTATCCCCTCCACAAACTCATGGTAAGGGGATAATAATTAATCAATAGCTACATTTCTGAAACCATGGAAGGTGATTTTCATGATCACAACACTGAATTCCTGCAAGACTTTCCGACACTTGGACTAATTCCAGGGGATCTGAATTCTGGACCAGATAACACATGTATATTTCTAGATGTGAGCATCTCTTTTTAGGACGTGCCTTAACAATAAAGTTTCCATTCCTAATCATTTCTCCTCACAAAATCAACCTGAAAATTTATATCTCCTGATTATACATGTATAGTGATGATACTTGTCGCATCAGATGTCCACACATAACCAATTGCAGGTTCAGATCAGCTCGTCTAATCTGACACTAAGGGACACAACAAACTGGTATCATTAACTTGTCTAATCCAACACCCTGTGGTACACAACATATTGATTAGATTAACCTGTCTAATCTGACACCCTGTAAGAAACAGCATATTACTATGATTAACCTGTCTCAAGACACACTGAAGGACACAATATATTGGTAAGATAAACCTGTGTAATCTGACACACTGAATGACACAACATGTCAAGATTAACCTGTCTTGTCCGACACCCTGTAGGACACATCATATTGAGCAGGTACCTGTCTAACCTGACATCCTGTATGACATAGTATATTGCTATGATTTACCTGTCTGACACCATGAAGAACATGTAAGATTTACCTGTGTAATCCGACACACTGAATGACACAAAATAATGTCAAGATTAACCTGTCTTATCTGACACCTTGTAGTTCACAACATATTAGTCAGATTTACCTGTCAAATCGGACACCCTGTATGGCCATGTATTCGTTAGATTAACCTGTCTTATCTGACACCCTGCATGTGGTTTACAACACATTGGTCAGATTAGACAGGAATTCACAACTTGTATTTGGTAGTATATGAAATGGTATTGCATCATTGTGTTGGATTAGAAAGAATGTTTTAATTATTAATTATTTTATGCAGTCAGATGTCGGTGGGAGGTGAACTTTTAAAATGTTAATGAATATCATGAAAAGAGAAAAATATCGAAACTTAAAAAGCTATCGAAGCATACTGGTATTTCATTTTTGAAAAAGCAAATATTGAAAGATTTGAAAACTATTTACACTTATAAAATCTTTTCGTTCATGATAAAGGACATTTTAAATGGCTTATGGAAGCATTAAACTCATCATAAATGATTGGAATGGATATCCTAGAGAGACAACTTTTGAAATATGTATTTTGTCATCCGATTTTCATGACAACTAGCTATATATAGACACTTTCACAAGGCCCCAGATTTATTGTACATATCCCAGACAGTGAGCTATTCATAATAAATGGCATGTCACACTTCAGTTATTATCAAACAACCATTTTAAGTGAGGCCGGCTTCTGTAATTTATTCTCGTAACAGCTGGATACCAGCAGATATAATTATACACACACAATTTTTAAATGTTTGCTAGGAGTAGATAAAGATCAAGTTTGTAGGCAAGCTGGCTAGAACATTTACTAGCTCCTAATCTGACACAGGTTTCATAAACAAGACACAGCACTGCTGTTTTAAACACGTTCACATTCTTTTTGCAGAAAATTTTACACAAATACCTTACGAGTTTCACACTCCACTCAGGACAGAGAAACAGCAATGCAAGGGAGACAACCTCAAAAATTTATAAGGCACGAAGTGAAAGTTTTTCATATGCCACTGGTTTTTTTTCTGTTAATTTGTGATCGGGCCCGGTTTTTCGTCCCAATTTTGGAAGAAAAATTCTAACTGGCAAGGAAATTTTCAGGACTAAACTACAAATTTTCGGAATAAGGCATGAATATGAAAAAGTTTCAATTGGGAATGGGGCCCAGTATCGGCCTGAAAAAGTCCCAAGGAAAAACATTGTCCGCAATGTTTATATTCAACAAATGTTTAAATTCAAAACTGAACATTTTTAAAACTTTATTTTTTTGTTTTTAAATATTAACGTCAACCTCAATGAAAGCTATTAGTTATTCATTTGATGTTTTCTCTATATTAACTCATTCACCCCTGAAGACACATTTAAACTCTTCCAATTCAAAGGTTAGAATAGTCCATTATGAAAATTTAGGGGTGAATGAGTCAATTGTATATATAAATGAATGTGATTAATCTCAATCCCCATACCACTGCCAAAAACTACCTTAGTGCTGGAAACTGCTTTTTCCCCGCATGACTTTAGTTTGATAAATCATTTCTGTGAAAAAATCATACCGTGCGGTACTTTTGTGAGAAATAAGAAAGATGAATAATACAAAATATAATCAACAACAGTGTTCTGTGTGTAAAAATATCAGCAGGGTTAGACCGGGATTCAAACCCTGCACTTCAGATTTTTGTACTTATAGCACTCCAACAGACTTATTTACATATACAGCTATAGCTAGTTAAAAGAAGTGTCCTGGCCTAACTGTGCTACCTTCATTTCCAAACGGAAGTAAAGGGGAGGTAACTGTAAATATGGGAAAAACCACAGTGCAGTGGGACAGGGAACCTTAATATAAGTATATTATAATTAATAGCTGAATATTACAAAGTAAAAAACCTTAAAAAGCTCAGTCAGCAATACACAATTTGCTACATTTGTAATGACATGCATTAGATACCAACCTTCACTTCTAAATAAATCTACCTCCAACCTCAACTTCGTAATCTGACTATCAAGCTCAATGTTGCAAGTTACTGATAACCATAATTATTTGCTAAAATACACAATATAAAATCAAGTGAAAATTGAGGTCAGCAAGTGTATCTAAATTGGTTTTTTTTGCATATGTGTTGTGCATGAATGGAGATACATAGTGTTAGTTTGGTGACAGGTGTTTTATCAGTTGTATTACATAATAATAATCTGGCCCATACATATACATTATGTCTGTGTCTCCTCAAGATGAAACATGTCCTATGAATCACCAGTTTACCTATACAGAATTTGCAAAAATGACTAAAATTAAACATCGATAGATTAAATATACCTACAATGTGCCATACATGTAAACAGAAAATTCATCGCTGCATTGAAAAATAATTGTATTTAAATTCCAGGTTTTTTTAAAAGTTTTGTTAAAAATATTTTTTAGATTTAAATCTATCGATTTATCTGCAACACTGATTAACAGACATCAAAATTTATGGGCATTTACTACGCTGTGCTGGGCTGACATTTCAACATATGTAAATGGCAGTTATCTATATAGTATATATGATAGTTAGGTTTTACACAAGGTTCGTCGCCAGGCACATACGATCAAAATTGTGTGTGGGTTTTAATATGACATTAAACAGGCAAATAAAATGCAGGACAGAAAGTGTACAAAACTGTTCATGTACAAGACACAACCAGAAAAGGAGGGGGGTTGGCAGGAAGGTGGGGGTGCGGGTTGGGGGGTTGAGGATGGGGATAGGGATAAAGGCAAGGGCAAGAGGCAAGGTATGAAGAATTTAACTACTATCTGATACTTATACAAACTTGCTCAAGACACCACCTCTATCAAAAGACCACCTGTGTTGAAAGACTACATCTGTTAAAAGACCACACAGACCACCTGTGTTAAATGACCCCCTGTGTAAAAAGACCACAAAGGCCACCAGTGTTAAAAGACCACCTGAAATAAATAAACACCTGTGTTAGGGGACTACCTGTGTTAAAAGACCACCTAAAATAAAAGACCACCTGTGTAAAAAGACCACCTATATTAAAAGACCACCTGTATTAGGGGACCACCTATATTAAAAGACAACGTGTGTTAATAGACCACCTATATTAAAAGACCACCTGTGTTAAAAGACCATCTATATTAAAAGACTACCTGTGTTAGGGGACCACCTGTGTTAAAAGACCACCTATATTAAAAGACCACCTGTGTTAGACGACCACCTGTGTTAAAAGACAATCTGTGTAAGGGGACCACCTGTGTGAAAAGACCACCTGTGTGAGGGGACCACCTGTGTTAGAGGACCACCTGTGTTAGGGGACCACCTGTGTTAGGGGACCACTTTTGAAATTTTCCACTGCTGTTTCAACTTAACTCCTTTAAAAAGTTAAGACCACCAGCTATAAGAGTCAACAATATTGCCTTCCTGAAGGTATTCTCGGAATAAGCGTTAAACTCGAAAGTATTCGGAAATAAACTCACAAAAAAATGCATAAACAAATTGTTGGTGTAGCTTTTAAAGAATTTGCACAGGCTTGTATGTTTTAAAACATTCCAAAATATCAAGTAATTATCAACTCAACAAAAAATGACTTCTACCTCATAGAAATGACCTGAATCCGTATTAGCACAAAATTGTATTTATCAACATAACCTGCCTTCAGACTCCTTTACGCCAGATGTTCTGCAGTACAGCAACACAAGTCAAGCACTTAATTTAACTCTCAAAATCATCTTTTTTTTTTAAACTTAACTCATTCACCCCTGAAATTCACAATGAACTATACCAACCTTTGAATTGGAAGAGTTCAAATGTATCTTCAGGGGTGAATGGGTTAATAATTAACAGCAAAGAAGAAATTTGGGAAAAGAATTAAGATGACAACTGAATGTTTTCTTTTTCTTTCAGCTAATGAGTTTTGTAAGAAGACACCTTGGTATTTTATCAGTTCGACATTTTCTACTCATGTTCTGCGGAGTCTTCGTCTATAATTACAATTGCAACTTCTGGGAGAGACACAATTTGCTGATGAAGCAAAGANAAACTTCAACTACATATTTTTTTGTCCTTCTTGTCTTCATCTCCAAAACTTTCGCTCATTTTTCTTCCAGAAGTCATTTTTCTTCCAGAAGTCATTTTTATCCTCCACTGACAGTCCCCTCCCTCCCTTACATTATCTCAAGAGTTTTTACTCTTCAATTGTCTCCCGTCTCCTTGTCCCTCCCCCTCCTGTATTCCCCTTCCTCACCTGTTTCCAGTATAACCCTTATAATGATAATGAAGTAATGAAAACTTGATTTATTTTTGTACGCAAACTCAAGGCCCTGAGTCAGTGCATTAAGTATTGGAATGTTCACCCACTTATAAGTACAACCTGCCTTTTAGCAGAAATCTTAACACAAAGGTTTCACTAACAATTATATGTATGGCATTGTACTTTCACAGAGCGCGTTATATGTCGCTATCCAAAGGAAATTTAGTTTAACTCATTCACCCCTGAAGACACATTTGAACTCTTCCAATTCAAAGGTTGGAATAGCTCATTGTAAAATTTCAGGGGTGAATGAGTTAACTCCCCAGTATGAGCTGTGCATCAAGCAAGGGGCTATAATATTCAAATGGGACTGTCACATGAACAGATATTTATTTGAGCGATTCTGTATTTTTAATTTACTATTCCTTTGGTAATCTTATTTAGTTT
The DNA here is from genome assembly GCF_002113885.1 of Mizuhopecten yessoensis. Classification (NCBI taxonomy): domain Eukaryota; kingdom Metazoa; phylum Mollusca; class Bivalvia; order Pectinida; family Pectinidae; genus Mizuhopecten; species Mizuhopecten yessoensis. The sequence continues at coordinate 641,194 of NW_018403506.1, read as the reverse complement.
TTTTAACTGTTTGTCATTATATAAATACTACATTCATTAGAGTGTGACAGTGCCTATAGGGTCACACCAAGAGTCCTTTGTGCGGTCACTATTTTGCACTATCAGACACACTATCACACACATTGTCACACGTTGCTGTATTGGGAAGCATCCTTCCATCGACTCAATGTTTAAAAAAAGGCAATGTGACAATGTGAAATGAACAATTTGTCTCGACCAATGAGATTACAGGATTTTCACTAGAGGTTTGATTATATAAACTTTTGATTGATCATGATGCAATTGTGTTAACACCTTTCACCCCTAGGTAACTTTAGTAGACTCTACCATGCATTTATGGGGATGAGTCCATTACAGTGGTGAAAGGATTAAAGAGTATCAATGCATCAGTTATAATCATAAAGAAGAGTTCCACTAAGAGATTGTTATTGACTTGGAAGAATAATTCTCCGTTGTGTATAAAAGATGCAGAAAGCAAAAGGAGTTTTTTCTAGCACAGAGTTACTTCCCTTGTTGTCACATAGACATTGCGGCCCATAAGAAAGGTATAGGTTCTCCTTTCATTTTGATGCTGTACATATTTGGATAGTAGTAACACTGATAAAGGTAGGTTTGGCAGTTGCACTAAAGATTCTATGATCAAACCCTACAGATTTGGTTTGTTCTTTGTTCTTAATTTCCATTTTCAAATATTCAAATTTTGAACAACTTCGTTTGTGTAAAATGCATTGCAACATGTTATTTACATTGTATAATGGAGAAAACCCCCAAATATTTCATGATAGCTGCAATTGTATTAATATCTTTTAAATTGATGGTTACCCCTTTACCTAAGGTAAGTATAAGGCCCTTTGATGTACCTGGATGGCTTGCATTACAGTTATATAGGTATCCATGCAGGTATAATGACAACATTAAATGTCTGGAAGGGGTTTAGATTCAAGATTTCAGCAGATTTGTATATTTTCACAGACTTGGTCTACGTGTCCCTTTAACTCTGTACGGTATAGAGCTAGTACGGTATTATTACATCATAGTAATAAATCAAAAACCTCATTATCTGCTTTATAAAGCTGGTATTGAAGGACTTAGCTCACTTGAAATGTGTTATCAATGAAAGAAACCCTAACCTCTTTAAATTCTGCAAGAAACGTTACATCTTTACGCTACAGAATGTTCTGTTTTTAATACAAATTTCTAAGGTATCATGCACATGTGATATGGTAATTGTTCCCCTGATCATGAAAAAGGACATTGTAATTGATACAGTCTACCCAGCTGCATAAATTGCTAACGACATGCTGGGAAGTAAATCTGTGATGGACTTCAAATCTGTCAAATATGATAGAGGGTGGTCACACATTTTTAACATTTTGAGCTCCTGTCTTGAAGAAAATTCACTGAAATATTTCAATCATGCAAAACAAGGGGCTTTTACTCTGCATTGAAATAAACAAGCCAGGATGAATTCTGTCGGAGCAAATACGGTACATTTATGGAAAAAAACTTCACTGTACACCAAAACATTGTTGTTAATGAGGGCATATCTACCCTTGATAACATACAATCTCAAACCTCTAGTGTCGAATGCTCCATAAAAACATATATATCACTATCATCCAGGGTTGCACGCTCCACAAGTTTCACAAAACTCATTTGTGCATGCCATACTCTACACACAAGTATGCAGTAATTTGCATTCAGACATAACACACATTTACATATCTTCAAACTTCTAAATGGTTGCTTTAACATGCTGAACAGATGTTTACATCAGGATGACAGCTTTTCCACTTCGCTTTCAAATATGTTTTCTTTCTTTCGATTCACATGTTTTGAAAAGATTTACAGACCTCAGGGGCTTAAAATGGGTGCATTTTAAAAGAATTGTTTGAATTTTTATGCTTAAAAAATAAATAACATTGTTTACTTGTATGCTGGTGAATGTTTCTCCATTTCATTAAACTTAAATGTATTAAAGTTTGTCTACGATATGTATTACACAAACATACCTAGCTTAGTTGTATATAGCTATATAGGAGTAGTAGTCTAGTAGTAGGACGCCCGCAGGCTCGTGACCGAAGGGTTGCGGAATCGAGTCACGGCACGGCATTGTGTTGTATCTTTGAGCAAGATACTTCACTCGGCTTGTTCCAGTCTACTCAGCTGTAAATTTTAAATGAGTATGTGGTTGGACAGTGCTAGAATTTTATAATGACAGATGTGAGCACCGAAATGACAGCACCGGCTGTATGCTCCACAGTGAGTTGAGAAAGATATTGGCTGGTTGCAAATTAGGCCCCATAACCACGGATAATAATTTGTAAACCGCTTTGAAACGACCTACGAACTAGATTGTGATAAAGTGGTATGTAAGATCCTCAAACTATAATTATTATATACAGTAACCTCCCCTGATTCCAATGGATATACTGTATAGTTGGTAATTTTGGTGGGGATTTAGTTTTTTGCTATATTCGCGGTCATCAAAAATACTGTGAAATTAAATACCCAACAAATATCAATACAATGTGAGTATACATATATATATAATTTTGATATAACACTTGTAAAATAAATCCCAACACCCGAATACAGAAGTACCCTTGTGAGCACAATATATACCTGGCAATGTCATGTGATATTTAATCCCCATGAACTAATTCTGATGACAGGCCACAATATATTAGTCCTGCGAAATTAAATATCCGTACATTTAAGCTCGTACTACCATGCACTGATCAAGTACACACGGCTCAGTTGGGTAGACATACAGTATAATAATCGGAGGTCCAGTGTTCAAACCCTGGTCTGGCTCATTTCATTCTTTCATTCAGAAGGCTGTCGATTTGTTTTTATATTTCATCTTTAATGGGTGTTTTTCATAAGATTTCCGCAAAGTACAGAAAATATTTGTCATAGATTTAGTTATACCGGGAAAAGATTGTTATAATGCACTGTCACAATTTTTGGCGATGGTATGGGGATACTTAAGGCATTTCGAGAAACAGGGACAGGTATCATATTTCGTGCCTTAAAATGCATCTAGTTCCCCCTGGTTGTACTACAAATTTTACAACGCCAACATATTATCTAAAAGCTGTCTTTAAGATGCACTGATACAGTGCAATAATGTTCTTTTGTCAGGCCTCAAATAACCGTTATAAAGCACCCGAACTTATAACAATAAACACAACCACACTACAAAAGCCTCTTGTTCGAAAAGTCAGTCAGCAATTGCGTATACGCTCAAAGGAAAAGAAATCCGATCTCTTTAAGCCTTCAAAATGTGTACAATTGTTTTCGTCATTAATCTGCTCGGAGTATTGTGGTGTACACAACACAACCGACCCTTGAACTAGTAAGTATATTATTTATAAGAGTAGGTATATATATGTATTTTTCAACACGCATCAAGTACTCGCGATCATATATCCGCTTATATATTATCAACAATCAGGAAATGAAATGCATTTCCTCATTCCTGCTAATTGGTTATATAAATAACAATTATTTTCAATGGGGTCACAATGACCTTCCAATACATATAACATTACCTTTAAAACAGTTTCCTGTCAACCGATAAATATAAATCCAAAATTAATTTCCTAATTTCAACGTTAATGATTATTAGGTTAATTTATATTATAAAATTACGTAAAATTCATTTTTGAAAAGTTAAAGTCCCGATCTTGAAATTCTTACTTCTCTGTGGTATTACCTAAAGTCAAAATGAAAATTTTAAAAACCTGTATAATCAGACCAACTTTATCTTACTACTACATGCATTTCTTTGTAAATTGAACCGATGTAATCAGAAATCTGATCCCAGAAAATAGTTTTTCTATCATATCGTTTGAAATTCGTTAATCAGATATCACATTTGATTTATTATATAATTCAAGGTAGCTACGTATACAGATCTATCATTTTTTTAAGTTTTGACAAAATCATTCATATTGTTTACCACGTTTACAATTATGCTCACAAAATAGTCTTTGATTGGTTATGACCTAATATACTTTTTTAAAAAAATCAACATATTTCTTTTCATCGCTACAGATGTAATTTTCTTTACATTGTTCATCCTGTCCAGTTTTTCATAAAATTGCAATAAAACACACAATTAGCAGTAGAATTTTTTTTTGGCCATCTCGAAACCTGTTACACCATATCATGTTGCCCCAGTTTCAATTCCATGGTTTGTGGCCATCCAAGGATGTCTGTTCACCTTCAGAAATGTGGCAAGTGTTGGCTGTTTTGCTATCATAAGAAATATGAATAGGACCCAATCTGTTCTGTATACTATAAACTCCACAGGGAGTTCCCTACACATCTGTCTTCTTTATAGATAGGTCAGGTTTTTAATCTTGAGAATGACACACTAAAAAAAATGTATCAGGGTAGAAAATGAATCAATTTAATGTCTGTTAAATGTCAACTCATTTTTCACATTGCTATAAAGCTTTGCTGTTATTTTTTCATGACTGTCAGTCATTACAATGAATAAAAAAAGATAACTAACTTAGGAAATTTTCCAATTCACTCTGATAATTAATCTAACAATGCTTTGAAAATCTTTGAAAAAAGTTTGAAGGAAAACATTTAGCAACAAACTTTGTTAATCTAACAATGCTTTGTAAATCTTGGTCCAGTTACACCAGGGTTTGGGGGTCGAAAGTTGTCCAATGATCTTGAGCCGAGTTGATGACCATTAAGTGCCCAATGGATGGTCAGCAAAGCCAGAATTACTTCAAAGAGCAAAGAAGTTATAAATAGACCACTTCCAAGTTATTTGATGAAGGAGAAGTGAGTGTTATTAAATAAATGGATTGGACACAAGAGGACAGCCTTGTCTCATTCCCTCACCAACATATGGCTACAAATTAACATTAGACAAGAGGGTAACCTTGTCTTATTCCCTTTCCAACTCAGTAACAAGCATCATATGTGTCTGATTACCATGAAGATGTATGTCTTGATGTAATTCGGCCCTATACCATCAAGCAGACATTTTCAGAGCTAGATATTTGGTGCAGGGCCAGATACTGATCTTCCGACCTCAAGCCTCAAGTATGCAGAAATTTATTACATGTCATTCCAAGATATTGTGAAATTCAAGCTTCTATACAGATAGTAGTTCGCATTTTGTAACATACGGTTATGTCTTAGCATTTTCTTATTTTAAAAAAACAACAGCTTTGGCTAATTAAATGCAGGTAACAGAGATGTTATAATATGCAAAACCTTTCTCATGCAAAGTTGGCTTAAATTATTTATATTTATGAATTATATATATATATACTTGTACATTGCACAATAATTTAAACATTATATATTCATTAAAAGATCATTCACCCCTACATAAAGAATACAGCATAACCTGTCCAAACTGAACTTGCTTATAATCTAAAAGCCTGTATTTATCAGATATTCAACTAAATCCCCAGACTGTTTATATTTACATTTGAATTAAACATGCATCATATCCAAACTGAACTTGCCTAATCTGAAAGCCAGTATTTATCAGATATAAATATACATTTAAATAAAACATGCATTTATGATAAACAGGGCTTGAGCAAGTCTAGTCAAATTATCAAACAAAAGATGAGCGACAGTTTACAAATACTCTCTGTGACCTAAACAAACACAGCTAAGCTAACTAAACACGGAGGTCAACGAGTCACACTATATATTTACTCTAAATACAACCCCCATCAGAATGTTGTTTTATGATGCATATAACATTTTGATGAAAGAAATGCTATATATATTTGTCTTTCCAATTAATATAAGATAAAAGCATCCTATTTTTTTTTAATTAATTCAAATATTGATGGATTTTTCAGATTATGTTGCTTGCAATGTTTATCTTAACTATATGAAAGACCAAGGCGGGTGGGGAGGAACGGATCCGATATTTGAGTTCTAGCCATGGACTCATTCTTTTCCTGTGAAACTTACCAAATTTTTGAGGACCCATTATATCTCTTAGCGATGCAATGGAATCAACAAAATTTGAAAGAGATGTGTTTTACAAAAACTATTTTTGGCATTTGGCATAGACATGGAATGGAGATACATAAAATCACCTTCAATTATTTACTTTAGAGACATTTTCAAGCAATATGTATATAATGGTAAGTGATATATATGTAATGTATCATTTTGGAGTTTAACCATCTTCTTATACAATACATTATCCTGGATTTGCTCAATATGGACGCATAAATATAATCTATGTATATATATATATATATAAAGCCCATGCAATAGGTTACAACAAACACAATACCTAGTATTTTAAAGTCCACCTCTTTCTGTGCTAAGATAAGAAACTTTATTTAAATGTCTCAAGGAATGTTTTAATTTAGTCTCCTAACCTCAAACCATTAAAAAAATCCTGATTTACATTTCAAGCATGTATTGTTTTGCAGGACCACACATTTGTTTTATCAATAAAAACAACATCTTTATAATATCTTATTATGCTACTAGCATTGTTGGAAAATGAAATTGGGCTAAACCATCCCACATCCTCGGTTTCAAAGACTTGCCTAGGGCTATATTAGGTATATTACTGACTGGCAAAAAGGGGAAAATATGTTTATAACAACTAATAAAATGGTGCAATTTGCATAAATCAACTGATTGGACATAATTTGATATGTATATATATACACATATACGTCTGCACAAGTTGTGGGAAAATATATGTATCACTAGACTGGGTGTATTAAAGTGATAAGATCAAGTACAATTTTACTTCAAATATCAAAGTTTTAACAAACAACAATTTCTGTGTGAATATATATTAAAATGAGAATATGAACAATAAAGTTCACAGTAACCCCGTTTGGGGCCCCCAAAGGACTTTCCCTTTAACTGTATTATAGATAGATATATATACAGGCATGTGTATTGCAATAGTTGTAAATTGCAGAACGTGAAATGTCGGTTTCCACAAATAAACTCATTCACAAACATGAGATATATATTACATCACATACACACCCTGAAATATACCACACCGTATCGTTTGCACAACTATATATACTGAACTTCGAAACTTTTCCAAACTGGTCAACTTATCTAAATATACATTTAATGGCGAACTTATTCAGCAAATTTTCTGGAAAATAAACGCAATCGCATTTAGATTTTAAATCAGAAATTATCGATTTCCGCGCATTCATAACGACCTTGCATGGCGGTTTGCTCGTTTGCCGGTGTTACACCTGAAAGACTCCAGCACACCTTTATACATGTTGACAGATGACAAACTTACCTCATCCTCGGCCGAGTCGACAACCATGTCCTCGTGCTCTTGTATCGGTCTAACATCGTCCTGTTCTGGAATAACTTCCATGTTTTGGTCCCCTTCGCTATCGAAACTCGAAATTATCTAGACTGCCACAAGTCTGCAAAGTTTGAATGCGGTACTTTTACACCATTCCCCACGACACTGCGCCCACAAAGTTATGGCGGTTGTGTTAGTAGTAGTGTGTGTGTGTAGTTGAACACAGGTGAGTCAGACTTTTCGGGAGAAGAGGGGAGATAACTCATTATTATTACCTGTCGAACTGATGGAATTTGGGGTCAAGATCTGTATTATCTAACAAGGCAATGTGACCTCGCTGTGATCACCGGTACAGTGCAATTCGATAGTTTTCCGGAATTAGCCGCGGGGCTTTTTCCCCCCGCTAATTATATATGACATTTTCTGTGATAATAGATCGATTGAATATAGAATGGCTAACATTATCCAACCCACGGACTTAGATAGCAAATATAATCTAATTCCGTGTCCAACCATATCATTAAAAAAGCTTTTGGATCGAGACATTCTACTTTATACATTGGAAATACTTCGGCGATGCTACAGGCGAATCGGCACTGAACATGTGTAATTTAGCATAGTTATTTAAATGGAATTTCTACAGATCGTATTTAAAACCTAATTCCAGAGTTATAACGTTTTTGTTTTAAATTCTGTTGTTTTTCATGAATCAAAATAGAACTTGCATACATTTTCAAAATGACAGACTTACAAAACATACATTACAGGATGAATTTAAACTCTTTTTTTTTAAATAAATATATAAATATATAAATGAACTCACAACTACGTACACTTGTTTTTTCTTTCTTTTCTTTTTCTTTTTTTTTAAGGATTTTTCGACTTATATGCCCAACAAATGAAAATGACCGTTTGCATGGCCACATTGATCCCAACAGTCCGTCGGTCGCTCATACACTCTCACACGTGCATCTCTGCATGTCCTTGAAAATTACAATAGGTAAACAAGAGATGATGCAATTTATAGCTGTCATCGAGGAATTTTATTATCTAAATCCGTGTTCTGACTTACGAGTGTGTGGGCGTTGAGTACTGTTAACGTTAAATCCGGGATGCCTCGGTTGATTTTCTTTCTCTGTTTTGCAAACACAACCTATACCTTTAGGGGTCGAATGTGAACAAAAAAGGTGGCGCAGTGGCTAGCGCATTCGCCTTTCACCAAGACGACCGGGGTTTGATTCCGACATGAAAAGGTATTGTGTCACCAGCCGAACTACGTCGGTTTTCTGCGGATATTCCGGTTTCCTATCACAATAAAACCACTGTGCACTTCCATCCGGGCTAACAAGATTGATAAATATAAGTTGGAAACATTTGTTTCATAATTGTTGTAAAATAAACACGTTTTAATTTATCTTGCCACAGAGAGAAAAAAAAAACATGCTATGTATACGACATGTCACATATTTATCGACCAACAACCTTTCAAGTTTTGAGATAAATGGCCCACGGTTGAAAGTAACGTGCTTTGTTCATTATTAAAAGAAATCAGTTCATTTCATGCCTTATCAACGTCGAAATGACCTAGTACAATAGCCTTTTAAATCAGAGTCGTTCAATATAGGTGTGAAATAATTGTGATCGAATGTTTTTGATTTTCAATGAACTATTCCCCCGGGGAAGTCTTGCTCTATCAGACTATTGAAATCCCGCCATTCAGGGAAATCAAAATGCTATCGAGATTTGTTTTGTCTGTATAAATACTTTCATTAACAGCTGGAGTGTCTTGGAGGTAAGCGTTCTTGACTTCTGCATCGATTGCTGTGGGTTTGAACCGTAGACCAAAGGTGTTTTATAACAAATTGACAGGTACGTCATTGGTGCGACGTTTATTATGTAGCTGAACTGGACTGGGTCGATCGCCGGCGCTCAATTTGTTGCCTGTTGCAGAGGTGTCATTGGTTGTAAGTAACCACAGGGGCTTTATAATTTGTTACAGCTATATTTGGACCTAAACTAAGGTGTTCGGAGTAATTTTACATGTTTAAGGGGTTTAGATCGACTAATTAATCATTATGGGTGGCAATTTTACCGAAAGTCGATCGAAAACCCCTAAATGATGAAAAATACTCTGAACACCTTAGTTCAGGTCCAAATATAGCTGTAACAAATGCTCAGGTCCCTGTGGTTGTTACTACATTGATATAGAGAGTCAGGTGTCGTCTGGGAGGAAGACTTATATGAAGGAGGGACGAATTGCCGGCGACCAGGAAGCTCAAGAGGTTAGAGCGTCCGTCTAGATTTCGGAGGTCCTCTCCAAATTGTAATAAAACGATTGTGCCGGAACGTTTACGCTATGCATCTCGACTGCCACAACATTGTGACTGTCACAAGGTGTATAACAAAACTGATTATTTGTTACAGCTATATTTGGACCTAACCTCAGGTGTTCAGAGTAATTTTACATGTGTTAGGGGTTTAGATCGACTTTCGGTAAAAATGACACCCCAATGATCATATAACCGAGAAGCTCTGAAATGGCGTGTGTTTTTGGAGGAAACGGAGTTCATTTCCGCGGAAGGAGAATACATTTTCCGTGCATATAGGAGGTTTTTAAAAGAAAAATTACGCATCTTTCCAATGGTACTAAGCATTTTCCCGTAGATCGACATCGAAAGCTTTCCCCCATTCTCGATTATATGATCATAGCGGTGTCATTTTTACCGAACGTCGATCTAAACACATAAAACATGTAAAATTACTCCGAACACCTTAGGTTAGGTCCAAATATAGTTATAACAAATTCCCAGGTCCCTGTGGTTTATTACGCTGTAAGCGTCTCGACTGCCACAGAATTGTGACTGTCACACGTTTATAACGCTTATAGCGTTGCGACTGTCACAGTTTCGTTGCACAAAAGGTTGCGACTGTCTAAAGCGTATTACGCTAAGTGTCGCGACTGCTACAGGTTTATTACTATCTCTAGGCGGCTGTGGTTTTTTTTTTACTGAATTCCAATCAATAAATTGTACCTATATTTATTTTAGCGAGGTTGAAACATTCAAACACCGTAACCGACAACAAAACATTAAACAGCCTTCTAAAATTTATAACCACCCATCGGTACCTAACACTAGCGAAAGCCCTCTCAAAGATAAAACCCAGGAAGTTTTGTGCTTTTATTTATTTATAACCCTCTACACGGAATACACCTTAATAAACAAATAAACATATCTTATTTTGACATTTAACATTAATTACGTAATGGACTTTTCACAGTCTTTCGCTAGCTGGCTCATTAATAGACACAGACGTGATTACTATTGCTAAGTTTACGGTTATGTCACTCCCTAAAGCAAAAAATATATACAATGTATTTCTGGTTGATTTTCCGATGTTCATCAAGTTCTTTGCATTGATCACTTTAGACGGGAGTACTTTTGTCACTAATAAATCATTGTGTATCATTTATAAGGAATTGTGCCCAATAAACGTCGTTGGTTGTATCAAATAAAATGTGTTTAAACAAAAGGTTCGAGGAAAGAACAGACCTGTTGTACCCCTCTTCATTTTATCATAAGAGGCGACTAATGTGAGAAAACCCGAATAATTGGGCGTTTGGTTTGTTGTGTTGTACATCCTATTAAAAACAATCAGGTTTTGGTTGGGGGGGGGGGGGCCNCCCTACTCTTTCTTCTGGTCATATCTCCCTGGTACCCATTTTCATTTGACCTCGGCTCTTTCGAGGACTTTAACCGAAAACAAATGAACAAATCTCATATAGAAAGATGTTCCTCACAATTTCCTTCGTAAATGAAATTAATACTTTTTTATAACTCTAAGAACTCCTTATATAGCAACCTGTGTATCATCATTTTATAAACGGAAAGAGCTCTTTAACTTCTCTGTCTCATTTAACGAAAATATTGTGTATATATTCATATAATTTCGCCCGAAAAGCCGAAGTTTAGTAACTTTTAATTCTCCTTTCTTGGAGCGAAACGACGAAACAACGAGAATCAATGCTAATTAAGTCTCATTTTAAAGGTGAACAGACGAAACAACGAAGATTTCTATCCCGTAACGACGAGAATTAGGCCTATAAGCATGCATGTTTTCTGTCGATATATTGCGTGTGATTTTGTCGTCTTTTCAGGGCAAACCAGCGACATTAAAGCAGTTCTTTTCGAGGCGAAAAGACGAATAACCGGAACGGCACAAATTAGCCACCGCATGCAAGTGATCGATGTAAAGTTTCGGAAACGTTACGTATAAGATTAACGAGAGAGTCCTGGAAATGGTTTGCTGCTCAACGCTGAATATTTCTCTAAAAATCCTGATACAAAATTATTCATTGTTCCTGTTTTGTAATGCTCTTATCATTATCAGTTACTCTGTTATTGAAATACAAATGAATCACTTTTTCATTTTCATGTAAAATTTACTGGTGACGTCATTCGAATAGACACAACGTTAATCCAGACACATGATTTTGTACAATTAACTAATAATTGAAAATCTAAAAAGAAAAAACCGAATAAATATATACTATTACCAACAAAAAAGTACTTGATAGTAAGTCTTTTATGTGCCAAAAGGTTTATATTGAAATCAAATTTTATATGATTTTTTTCTCCTCATTTGGGGCTTTTTCGCAAATGCAGTTTGTAACCCTGAAACGAAATACACTGTTAATTATTAAATTTAACACGAACACTAAAATATTGAAATTTCCTACTGACTACGTCTACATATAGAATGATCCAATGTCATCTGAAAACAAGACAGATAGGTACTTTTCCAGATATGAAGGAAATACGATTATAATTTCTGTGTTGTTTTCGGTTTTTGGACCCTGTGTGTGAAATAACCTACTCGGTGTCATCACATTGCGTTACTGTATGTACATACGAGTTATTCCCCTTTCACAGAAGGTTGGTGTGATAACCAGCCCAAAGTTTTTTATGAAGAATTTCCCATCTACATTTTACTAGCTTATCCTCCCCTAGTTGAAACTAAGACATTCAAGCAGAGACATATAAAGCCAGTATTATAAACGTCTCTGATCCAAGAGATCAAAATTATTAAGAGATTTTTTTCTTCCAAATAATTCATAGATATAGTCACGGATCTGATCTAATACCGTGATGTAGTCTAGAGACGGGGGCCATTAAATGTTGTACAATAAGCAGTTTAAATTTGAACGGAAAGTCGAAGAAGCAAATAAGAAAAAAATAGCCATCCGCAGTTACCTATCAAGAAGTAAATTAAAGTATTATCTTGGTTTTAATCATCTATAAAGCAGATAGTGAATGTTTGATAATGACAAGAAGTGATATCTCAAAAATGCACTAATTCGGATTATGAACTTTACGATTAAATCATGATTTATAAAGAGAGTCACAAAACAGTTTAATGCAAATAGCAAGACATATATGTTCCCAATATGAAAGCAAAAAAAGGTTGCAAAACAATTTTGTATCAAATATCGTTCTAATTTTGAACTATTATTTGCCGAATCATAGACCTACCGCATTTTATTACCACGAGTTGTCGTTCTTGCTCTCTACCTTTTATTCCAATAGGTGGCCGTAACGTGCACAACAATGGCAGGTGCTCGCTGAGATACTAGACGGGGTTTTCACAGCCTGAATATTGTCTGCGACAGCGATATGGATAGACTCAGTATCATTTCCGGGGCTCTGTTCTTCACAGCAGATGTGTTTGCTGTGATAAGCCTTGCGTTACCGAACTGGATTGTATCAGATATCGGAGGTAAGCACTCAAATTATGCCCCCCGACATCCCTGCATCTCATTTCAGCTGTATTTCGTAAATAAACAATGCAATATACTCGGACAACGAGATGACATTGGTGATGGTTTCGTAGTTTGACCCTTTTTTCAGGTAATTTACATACATAAACTACTTCATCTGGACGGTGTGTTTTTCCTCGTTTTGCGCCATGACCCCCGACTGTCAAAACAAAATGTTATGTTTTTGTTATGGAGCCGAATAATTTCATCAATTTATTATTGGCACAAAAATGTTGGGTTTTGAATTTACTTGAAATAAATACTAAATCGCAGGGTTTGGTTAAAATGGAATAAAAATGCAGTGGGAAGACGGGGATTCAAATTTGAACTTGGCTTTTAAATATTTAAAACCGAATCTCTTAACATTTGGACCAGTATTCATGAAACCGTTCTCATGTTCAAGCATGATTTCCATGCTCAAGCCGACTTTCTAGTTACCTTCTCAAATTATGTAACATGGTCAAAACGTCAAGTGTAAACATTGAAAACAGTAATTGGCTTAGAGTCTTTCAAAATTTCATGCATACATTTAACAAAATATGTTTTTTTTTATTGATTTAGATATTTTGTACCATATGCCTATATTTTTTTCTCTTTTGAATTGTAGGTCGTACGTATATCGGTTTGATGGAGTCCTGTCTGAGTAACTACAACCAGCCCCAGACGTGTTTCACAACAAGTCCACTGAGACTTGAGTGGTTGCTGACCTTCGTGTGTATCATCTTGGGCATACTATGTATAACAACTACCATCATACTTCTCATCATGTCTCACTGGAAGTACCGCATCATGAAGCACGCTCGGTGGCTCGGCTTTATAGCAAGTACGTTCTATGTCTTCAGTAATATAATGATATTGAGCTCTATAAATCATTTGACAGCATTTCAACTTTGAACACAGTCTGGTATAAGTCCTCCTGCCTGATTGTTTTGAACCATGGGTTTTTCTTCAACTGAAGAAAACTTATGCTGGGATTCAGGTTCTTGATTTTCTATGCTTCTGATAGACACAGTAGTCTAGTGGTAGGGCGCCGGGCTCGTGGCCGAAGAGTTGCGGGTTCGAGTGATGCCACGGCACTGTGTTGTATCATTGAACAATTATATACTTTACGCCGCTTGTTCTGGTCTACTCAGCTGTAAATGAGTACGTAGTTGGGCAGCAAAATGAAAAAGATATTGACCTGTTGCAAAGGCCCTATAACCATGGATAATAATTTGTGAACCGCTTTGAGACGACCTATGAACTAGGTTGTGATAAAGCGGTATATAAGAACCTTGAATTATTATTATTATTATAATGATATACTTCTCTCTGCAAATGTTATGATTTTATCCGGCAATAAGACCACCAACATATTTTGCAGTTACATAGAAAAGCCAATGTGTTCTATTTGATTGCTATATATTACAAGCTCACTCTCTTTCTCTAAATGACTTTGCGTTGACCCGCCTAGGCCTATCACAGGGTTAAGTCAAAGTCCTTTCACAGGGTTAAGTCAAAATAAGTCAAATACTATATATTTGAGTTGGCAAGTTTGCCATATCATACTGCCATTATTTTGCAAGCATAATTTGGTGATATATTATATATGGTAATTAGTTTTCTAGATATTTGGAAAGATACATACATGCATCAAAGTAGATATGGTTCAAAGAAGTTATATAATCCTTGCAAACGTATATTTGTAGGATACAAATTACATGTTTTATTTCATAATCTTATATGGGGCAAGGAAGTAATTATTACAGTGTTGACAATACGATGTTGTCAATTTTCGGAGCAATCTGTTCCTTTATCGAGACACCGAAAAAACCTACGAAACAATTACATTACATAAAAAGAATATTAGAAATGAAATAGGGTATAACTAAAATATTTTGAAAACAATAAGCCCCCCTCCCCCCGGCTAGCGTTTGCCAAAGGCAGAATTTACACTGACCACATTGAAAGTAGATATATACAAGATACATGTATACATTGTATAGGCAATTGGTCATTAAAAAATAGGAAAAAATTGAGGGGTTCACATCAGTATTATGTGCGGTTATATATATTACAAATGAAATGGGGGCATTTATAAAATATGTTATATTTGATGTTCGCTGTGGATATTTTAAAATTTATTGGAACATTTTTTTTTCTCTCTTACAGTGGTACTTTTCTGTAAAGCAGCAGTGATTTTCCCAATTGGCTTCAACATGGAACAGATCGGAGGGAAGGCTTACCAATTACCGAACAATTACCAAGTGGGGATCTCCTACATATTCTTTGTGCTGGCACTGTGGATAACGGTTGTCTCCGAACTTTTTGCCAGCAAAGTGTGTCTGCCGCATTTTTAAAAGCTGAATAGTGCTATAATTGTCGTGATCTGATGAGCTACGATCACAGTGAGTCTTTCGCTATATTTAACTTAGGCCATATGACAGATATGTCTGTTTAAACTTCATTATTATTATATATTAAAATTGATGTTGATTTCACAATGGTCATGCTACTTATTACAAACTATCTTACAGTTAGTTGGAAGAATTTGGATGAGCAGAGTTGTTAGGCCATGGGTCACTTGTATAAAACATCTCAAAGTTAAGGAAAATCTCAAGCAATGTATTGTCTATGGGAAATCTTAGACTTGAGAAAATCTCAAGAGTTGAGATGTTTTATACAAGTGGGCCCAGGTGTATACTATTTTATATTTCGAGTCTGCAGGCAGATTTTGCAGTATTCATTAGACAGACTTTATATTTCCAGAATAAATATCGAAAATGTTCACCTACATAAGCCCTAGCCTGGCATCAAATCTACTGGCCCGGAGTGTTGGGCTATTGAAAGTGTACATCCTTTGAATCAAATTTATAGTCCCTATTCAGGATGTTCTGAAAATCTGAAAAGGTTGTATGATAAACTTGCATTAATGTATAAAATGTTTTGTAAGTAATTGTCATATGTTAAAAGAAAAGTGTGAGTTGATGTATTAAATCCTTGTACGTGTATTAACTTCATACACTTTTAATTACTTGGTCAGTATATAAGGCCGTAATAAATTAACTTTTTGGTTCTGAGGGGATGTACACATTTCTGTTGAATTTGCCAAACTACTCTTTTTAATGGTTAGGCGAGGGAAATATGGAAGTTTGTGAAATTTCTCTTGAAATTTATTCTACGTAAAGAAATCAATGGTAATTAGATAAGGGAAAAATATCAAAGTATCTGAAATATATCCTAAAATAGAATCCACTATCAAGTTTTCTTGATCAACATTTTAGAACCAAATTGAAGCAAATCAGAAAACACTCCAGCAAGATTTAGTGTCACTCAATTTTTAGGCTCTTCCAAAAACAAGTAAACAATTTTGATTGTTTTGAGCACAATAGTTTCCCCTATATGACATTATATCTGAGATGGAAAAACAAATTTCACTGCGTATTGAGAACCAAGTACTGGCAAGTAGTTAATTTTGTATGGCCTAATCATTGCTTACTACCCCTATATCATTTATGGTGTATATATAAAAACACAATTGTAATATTATACTTTATATTATTTGACCTAACAGTGTAGTGCTATTTAGATGATTTTATGTATTTCGAAAACTTGCAATTCATTACCGGTAATTAGAATTTAGAGTGTATAACATTGTGCAAGAGTTATTTCCCTTTTGTTGCTTTAACGGAAACAAATTGTGTGTTAATTAACCCTTTCACCTCTGTTATACCATAATGGACTCATCCATATCAATGTATGGTAGAGTCTACACAGGTTACATAGGGGTGAAAGGGTTAATATTTTGCTTTGTGAATAACACAGAAGACAAAAGCTGCCAGTATTAAAAAAGTTGTTTGTTATCTAAGGCCAGTGATCTTATGTCATACATTACATTTTTTTGATAAAATCATGTTATGTCAAATAAGACATTCTCTCAACATAAGTGTGTTCTTTCTAGGTAGGTTTGAGTATGAAAGTTTTACAAAACATACCAATATCCATTGTTTTTAACATTTTGTACCCCCCGCCCCCCCTAAAAAAAGGAAGAAGAGGGGAATTGAATTTTTAGAAAAAGATAACTCTAAGCTTAAACTTTGGACCAATTTTTACAAAGTTGGTTTAAATCTTATCGACAAAAAAGAGATATATGAAGATAACATGTTAGGTATAGAAGTCTTCCAAAAGATAAGTGATCTGAGTAGCTTCAAACTCTTTAACTCGTTCACCCCTGAAGACACATTTGAACTCTTCCAATTCAATGATTGGAATAGTTTAATATGAAATTTCAAGAGTGAATGAGTTAAGGCAAAGTATAGGGGGAAAAAACCTGTAACATGTCTTCAATTCACTTTAAAATGAAGTGAGTTGATGGTCTCCTTTCTAAGACAGTCTCTGCTTAATATAAATGACCACATAATTAAGCACTAGATATCTACAGCTATATGACAGTACAATTGGCAGTGAAATGAATAAAAGAATCTCACTTGATAATTAAACAATGATCAAAAGGTTATTGTATCTCTATGTGGCAATGTTTTAAAATATGCTTATATTGGGAAAAATAGCTAGGGTAGGCCAAAAATATGTTTTTTTTATGTACATTTCTTATCCAGCAATATTTGTGTTGCTTTCCCAGTTTGTCCCAAAGACCTGTATGTATAAGTCACATAACAAATCATAAAGTTTTTTCTTCACATTATTAGCATTTGTTGTTATTGACTTTATATCCACAAACATTTGTTATTATTATTATTTTATTAATTTGTTATTGTGAACTTCTAGTCCTTAAATTGATGTGCATGGACGGTAAATACGTTTTTAATAAAATGTTGATAAAGAAACAAATGTATAAGTGTTTGTTGTTATTTATAAATTGTTAGGAAGAAAAAACAATAATTACCATTTGTCTGTCTCCTTGACATTTTCTTTGTATCATCATATCAAATAGAATGCTGAATGTCACTTCGGTTAGACATTTAACATTGTAAAACACACACACATATATATATATTAATTATATACATGTATATATATAGTGTACCAATCTCTACCCAGAGTAATGCTTACCCGTTAAACCTAAACAAACTACCCCGAGTCGTCGGTCCTAACTGATAACAAGGACAGACAACTCTGGGTAGATAATAAGTAATGTACATTACTTTAGTGTTGTTCATAACTTTGATACAAACTGCAGTTGTGATTTTGCTGTACTGATCATGATTAGTCACTATAAGGAAAGAACAATGAATACACCTCCCCTGGGGGCTGGCTTGGTACAGTATTTAAAAAGGGCTCCTCCAGAGCAAATGATCGCATTACAACCAAATTTACTATAAGGCATCCTATGGACCAGGGAATCAAATTTTGTATAATTTAGGAAGGATGTTTCCGTTCTGGATGCTGAACGACAAAACTAAAATTTGTGAAACAGTTGCAATGAGAAAATGTTGCCGAAAATATTCAGATGAGTGATACAGGCTCTCTGGGCCTCTTCATTTATGAAACTTCATAGAAGGAATGTGACTTGATTTCGTACCCAAAAGAAATTATAACGCACAAGTTATGCAGCTTCAGGCGTAAGATTTCCGTAAAATTTGCATTTGAAGTATTTTACTGAACTTCAAACTTGCACGGAAGGTCTCGCACTTTTCGAATTTCATTACATTTTGCAAGGTTTGCACAGACATCGAGAGCGTATAGAATACATTTACAGGTAAAATGAAGTAATACTAAATTAAACATTTATTCAGTCATGTGTATAGGTCTATATTGATGCATTTAAACAACTTGAAAACAACATAAAACAGAACATGGTGATGGTCACACTTTCATACGAATAAGGTAACGGTCACACATATATTTTGGCTGGCCGTTTCGTCAGTACATACATTTGAAAAAAAAGAGAAGGGGTTATTATTCTTATTTCTTCTCAGAGAATAGAATCAGTTTGACGATGTGAACCTTCGTACAGTTCTCACCAATTCGTATCGTTCAATATTATACAGTACACTCATCCATGTCGTTCAATATCATACAGTACACTCCCGTCGTTCTCACCAACTCATGTCGTTTAATATTATACAGTACACTCATGTCGTTCTATATCATACAGTACACGCATCCATGTCGTTCAATATCATACAGTACACTCATGTCGTTCTCACCAACTCATGTCATTCAATATCATACAGTACACTCGTGTCGTTCTCACCAACTCACGTCGTTCAATATCATACAGTACACTCATGTTGTTCTCACCAACTCATGTCGTTCAATATCTTACAGTACACTCATGTCGTTCTCACCAACTCAACTATAATCCTGCACCGGTTTTAAGCCAGGATTTCAATATACCAAATAAAATTTCCATTTTCGACACCTTAATTTGCATAGTTCTAAAACCAGTCTATATTTCATAATTGCTTAAAAGTTTGCTACCAATAATATCTTTCAAAATCAGGAATTTCAAGAAAATTGACAACCGGTGAATTTGTCATATAACACTTTTGATTCAAAAAAAGAAATACATAACTTTCTTTCCATTCTTCGCTCAAGGTCACAAAAATCAAATGTGCTTAAAATATTTTTTGTAAGGGGAGTCGGACAAGGATACCCTTCCTTGCTTAATTTGTTTAGAGTTAACGATATAAAATAATGTAATATTCCTCCATATTTTGTTTATTGAATGGGCAAAAGGCCAAATAAAATAATAACTAAGCTGTAAGCCAAAGACTAACTAATACTCCCACTCCTATATAACCCAGAATGTAAGCTAAAGGCTAAATAAGGCAAAGCATTACAATACATAGTCCCCCCAGTAAAATATTTAAGATTATATGTCACTGACATACTTCCTGTACTCCCTCCCCATGCCAAACCATACTTCCATACCAAATCTTGTTAGCCCCGATGAACCAATTTTGCTTAAGTCGTCCTAGTAGTTAAGGAAGAGTTGTCAAGACAAAGATTTTGAACAAAGGGCCATAACTCCTTAAAAAGGGTCGAAATGAAAAAAGTACGACATCAGGGGGTAATTACCATATCTGTAAACATTCATTGAAATCGGCCCAGTAGTTAATGAGGCAGACAAAGGTTCTTTTTCTACAAAGGGCCATTATTCCCTTTTAAAGGTTCGGAATGAAAACATACTATTTGGATGCACTATGTTAGGGGTAGTTACCATATCTGTAAACTTTCGTTGAAATTGGCTGCATAGTTTTGGAGGAGTTGTCAGGAAAGTATTTTCAACAAAGGGCCATTACTCCGTTAAAAAGGGTCATATTGAAAAACAATAATACCTGGATGCACACCATCAGGTGGAAGTTATTATATGTGAAAACTTTCGTTGAAATTGACCCCTTAGTTTTGGAGGACATGTCTGGACACAAAAAATCATAAAAGGCCCATAACTCTGTAAAAAAAAGGATCAGAATGAAAACATTATACCTGTATGCATAACTTGAAGTGGTAGTTATCATATCTGGAAACTTTCGCTAAAATGGGTCCAATACTTTAGAAGGGGTTTTCCGGACAATCTTTTTTCTACGGACAGACAGACAAGCTGATTCCAGTATACCCCCTAAATTTGTTGCAGGGGTTATAATAAAGTGTATAATAGTTTTTTTTATTATTAAGATTATTTGATTATTTTTATATAATTGCATATCGTTGTCTATAACACAATCTCAACCTTAAGTATTTCTCCAGAAGAAAGATTACTTTGGCAGAATACATTTTAATGAGTTATAACTGCTGCACATAACTTTAAAACATGCGTAATATAATAAAGTGTTTTGGTATGATACAAAAACAGAAAATGTATCGGTTTTTACCATAAGTAACTATATTTAGGCAAGTTCACAAAGTTGATTATATTGAAAATTTTGTGAAAATTTTGCATGTTTTTCTAAATAAAAGTATCACTAAGCTTACTTCATAAATACCAATATGACATATCTAGTATCAAAATAACAGTAATTGTATACACTGTACACTATCATAATTGATGTTCAAAATAGCATTCGCCTGTGACATCTATCTATCATTTTGTTAGGGTACCCCCATCACTCAACCTGGTGTTATGCAAGGAGGTCCACTACGGTTTTCGGTAATAATTATGAATAATCATTTATGCAGTTATTGATCATTTTTATGTATCTACATATGGCAAGAAAATACAAGAAATCAAAGCGGGGGCCAAATGTTGACCCCACCTTTGTATTTCATCTTTTTGAAAGATTTCTTATGCAACCTGGGGACACAAGCAAATTGATAGATATAAATTAACCAATCGATTAAGCCTTAAAAGAGCAGTTTCGAATATCTTTCTACATAGGATATTGCACAACGTCTACGTGTGATTCGACGTCCATATGCATGAACCACGATTGGATTTCTCAACTTTAAACTTCGTTAAACACGATCTGGTCCATTTTCTATATAAAGTGATATATTTTCATATCCATCTCTTTAATTTATTTCATATTTATTTGTTTTATAAGTTATTACTGTCATACAGGAGACAATGACCGTGCTACAGTCCCCTGTGGTACGTAGTTACATACTAGATCGTACTACAGTCCCATGTGGTAGTTACATAGTAGATCGTACTACAGTCCCATGTGGTAGTTACATACTAGATCGTACTACAGTCCCCTGTGGTAGTTACATACTAGATCTTACTACAGTCCCATGTGGTAGTTACATACTAGATCGTACTACAGTCCCATGTGGTAGTTACATAGTAGATCGTACTACAGTCCCATGTGGTAGTTACATACTAGATCGTACTACAGTCCCCTGTGGTAGTTACATACTAGATCGTACTACGGTCCCTGTGGTAGTTACATACTAGATCGTACTACGGTCCCTGTGGTAGTTACATACTAGATCGTACTACGGTCCCTGTGGTAGTTACATACTAGATCGTACTACGGTCCCTGTGGTAGTTACATACTAGATCGTACTACGGTCCCTGTGGTAGTTACATACTAGATCGTACTACGGTCCCTGTGGTAGTTACATACTAGATCGTACTACGGTCCCTGTGGTAGTTACATACTAGATCGTACTACGGTCCCTGTGGTAGTTACATACTAGATCGTACTACGGTCCCTGTGGTAGTTACATACTAGATCGTACTACGGTCCCTGTGGTAGTTACATACTAGATCGTACTACGGTCCCTGTGGTAGTTACATACTAGATCGTACTACGGTCCCTGTGGTAGTTACATACTAGATCGTACTACGGTCCCTGTGGTAGTTACATACTAGATCGTACTACGGTCCCTGTGGTAGTTACATACTAGATCGTACTACGGTCCCTGTGGTAGTTACATACTAGATCGTACTACGGTCCCTGTGGTAGTTACATACTAGATCGTACTACGGTCCCTGTGGTAGTTACATACTAGATCGTACTACGGTCCCTGTGGTAGTTACATACTAGATCGTACTACGGTCCCTGTGGTAGTTACATACTAGATCGTACTACGGTCCCTGTGGTAGTTACATACTAGATCGTACTACGGTCCCTGTGGTAGTTACATACTAGATCGTACTACAGTCCCTGTGGTAGTTACATACTTGATCGTACTACGGTCCCTGTGGTAGTTACATACTAGATCGTACTACGGTCCCTGTGGTAGTTACATACTAGATCGTACTACGGTCCCTGTGGTAGTTACATACTAGATCGTACTACAGTCCCTGTGGTACGTAGTTACATACTAGATCCTACAACGGTCCCTGTGGTAATTACATACTAGATCGTACTACAGTCCCTGTGGTACGTAGTTACATACTTGATCGTACTACAGTCCCTGTGGTACGTAGTTACATACTTGATCGTACTACGGTCCCTGTGGTAGTTACATACTAGATCGTACTACAGTCCCATGTGGTAGTTACATACTAGGACTAGATCGTACTACAGTCCCCCGTGGTAGATACGTACTAGATCGTGCTACAGTCCCTGTGGTAGTTACATACTAGATCGTTCTACAGTCCCTGTGGTACGTAGTTACATACTAGATCGTGCTACAGTCCCTGTGGTACGTAGTTACATACTAGATCGTACTACAGTCCCTGTGGTACGTAGTTACATACTTTATCGTACTACGGTCCCTGTGGTAGTTACATACTAGATCGTACTACAGTCCCATGTGGTAGTTACATACTAGATCGTACTACAGTCCCATGTGGTAGTTACATACTAGATCGTACTACAGTCCCTGTGGTAGTTACATACAAGATCGTACTACAGTCCCCTGTGGTAGTTACATACAAGATCGTGCTACAGTCCCTGTGGTAGTTACATACTAGATCGTTCTACGGTCCCTGTGGTACGTAGTTACATACTAGATCGTACTACAGTCCCTGTGGTAGTTACATACTAGATCGTACTACATTCCCCTGTGGTAGTTACATACTAGATCGTGATACAGTCCCCTGTGGTAGTTACATACTAGATCGTACTACAGTTCCCTTTGGTAGTTACATACTAGATCCTTCTACGGTCCCTGTGGTACGTAGTTACATACTTGATCGTACTACAGTCCCTGGGGTAGTTACATACTAGATCGTACTACAGTCCCTGTGGTAGTTACAAACTAGATCGTACTACAGTCCCGGTGGTAGTTACATACTAGATCGTACTACAGTCCCTGTTGTACGTAGTTACATACTAGATCGTACTACAGTCCCTGTGGTACGTAGATACATACTAGATCGTTCTACGGTCCCTGTGGTTCTTACATACTAGATCGTTCTACGGTCCCTGTGGTACTTACATACTAGATCGTTCTACGGTCCCTGTGGTTCTTACATACTAGATCGTTCTACGGTCCCTGTGGTTCTTACATACTAGATCGTTCTACGGTCCCTGTGGTACGTAGTTACATACTAGATCGTACTACAGTCCCCTGTGGTAGTTACATACTAGATCGTACTACAGTCCCTGCGGTACGTGGTTACATACTAGATCGTACTACAGTCCCTGTGGTACGTAGTTACATACTAGATCGTTCTACGGTTCCTGTGGTACGTAGTTACATACTAGATCGTACTACAGTCCCTGTGGTACTTACATACTAGATCGTACTACAGTCACTGTGGTACTTACATACTAGATCATACTACAGTCCCCTGTGGTTGTTACAAACATTGTACTAGATCGTACTACAGTCCCTGTGGTACTTACATACTAGATCGTACTACGGTCCCATGTGGTAGTTACATACTAGATCGTACTACAGTTCCTGTGGTACGTAGTTACATACTAGATCGTTCTACGGTCCCTGTGGTACGTAGTTACATACTCAATCGTACTACGATCCCTGTGGTAGTTACATACTAGATCATACTACGGTCCCTGTGGTAGTTACATACTAGATCGTACTACAGTCCTGTGGTACTTACATACTAGATCGTACTACAGTCCTGTGGTACTTACATACTAGATCGTACTACAGTCCCTGTGGTAGTTACATACTAGATCGTTCTACGGTCCCTGTGGTACGTAGTTACATACTAGATCGTACTACAGTCCCTGTGGTAGCTACATACTATATCGTACTACAGTCTCCTGTTGTAGTTACATACTAGATCGTACTACGGTCCCTGTGGTAGTTACATACTAGATCGTACTACGGTCCCTGTGGTAGTTACATACTAGATCGTACTAC